>NC_057805.1:295995475-296226194 GCF_018294505.1 Triticum aestivum | reverse complement strand
GGGGGTAGGCGCGCCCCCTACCTCGTGGCCGCCTGTTTGATGTCTTGACGTAGGGTCCAAGTCCTCTGGATCACGTTCGTTCCGAAAATCACGTTCCTGAAGGTTTCATTCCGTTTGGACTCCGTTCGATATTCTTTTTCTGTGAAACTCTGAAATAGGCAAAAACAGCAATTCTGGGCTGGGCCTCCGGTTAATAGGTTAGTCCCAAAAATAATACAAAAGTGTATAATAAAGCCCAATAATGTCTAAAACAGAATATAATATAGCGTGGAACAATCAAAAATTATAGATACGTTGGAGACATATCAAGCATCCCCAAGCTTAATTCCTGCTCGTCCTCGAGTAGGTAAATGATAAAAACAGAATTTTTTATGTGGAATGCTACTTGGCATAATTTCAATGTAATTTTTCTTAATTGTGGTATGAATATTCAGATCCGAAAGATTCAAGATAAAAGTTCAATATTGACATAAAAGTAATAATACTTCAAGCATACTAACTAAGCAATTATGTCCTCTCGAAATAACATGGCCAAAGAAAGTTCATCCCTACAAAATCATATAGTTTAGTCATGCTCCATTTTCGCCACACAAGTATGCTCTCATCATGCACAACCCTGATGACAAGCCAAGCAATTGTTTCATACTTTACTAATCTCAAACTTTTTCATACTTCGCGCAATACATGAGCGTGAGCCATGGATATAGCATTATGGGTGGAATAGAATATAATGATGGGGGTTATGTGGAGAAGACAAAAGAGGAGAAAGTGTCACATCAACGAGGCTAATCAATGAGCTATGGAGATGCCCATCGATTGATGTTAATGCAAGGAGTAGGGATTGCCATGCAACGGATGCACTAGAGCTATAAATATATGAAAGCTTAACAAAAGAAACTAAGTGGGTGTGCTATCTAGCATGCATCTAGAGTATTAAGTTCATAAGAACAGAGTAACGCTTTAAGCAAGATGACATGATGTAGAGGGATAAACTCATGCAATATGATATAAACTCCATCTTGTTATCCTCGATGGCAACAATACAATACGTGTCTTGCTGCCCCTACTGTCACTGGGAAAGGACACCGCAAGATTGAACCCAAAGCTAAGCATTTCTCCCATTGCAAGAAAGATCAATCTAGTAGGCCAAACCAAACTGATAATTCGAAGAGACTTGCAAAGATAACCAATCATACATACAAGAATTCAGAAGATTCAAATATTGTTCATAGATAAACTTGATCATAAACCCACAATTCATCGGTCTCAACAAACACACCGCAAAAGAAGATTACATCGAATAGATCTCCACGAGAGAGGGGGAGAACATTGTATTGAGATCCAAAAAGAGAGAAGAAGCCATCTAGCTAATAACTATGGACCCGAAGGTCTGAGGTAAACTACTCACACTTCATCGGAGAGGCTATGGTGTTGATGTAGAAGCCCTCCATGATCGATGCCTCCTCCGGTGGAGCTCTGGAACAGGCCCCAAGATGGGATCTCACGGGTACAGAAGGTTGCGGCGGTGGAATTAGGTTTTTGGCTCCGTATCTGGTAGTTTGGGGGTACGTAGGTATATATAGGAGGAAGAAGTATGTCGGTGGAGCAACACGGGGCCCACGAGGGTGGAGGGCGTGCCTAGGGGGGTAGGCGCTCCCCCTACCTCGTGGCCGCCTGTTTGATGTCTTGACGTAGGGTCCAAGTCCTCTGGATCACGTTCGTTCCGAAAATCACGTTCCCGAAGGTTTCATTCCGTTTGGACTCCGTTTGATATTCTTTTTCTATGAAACTCTGAAATAGGCAAAAACAACAATTCTGGGCTGGGCCTCCGGTTAATAGGTTAGTCCCAAAAATAATACAAAAGTGTATAATAAAGCCCAATAATGTCTAAAACAGAATATAATATAGCGTGGAACAATCAAAAATTATAGATACGTTGGAGACATATCAAGCATCCCCAAGCTTAATTCCTGCTCGTACTCGAGTAGGTAAATGATAAAAACAGAATATTTTTTTGGAATGCTACTTGGCATATTTCAATGTAATTCTTCTTAATTGTGGTATGAATATTCAGATCCGAAAGATTCAAGATAAAAGTTCAGTATTGACATAAAAGTAATAATACTTCAAGCATACTAACTAAGCAATTATGTCCTCTAAAAATAACATGGCCAAAGAAAGTTCATCCCTACAAAATCATATAGTTTAGTCATGCTCCATTTTCGTCACACAAGAATGCTCTCATCATGCACAACCCTGATGACAAGCCAAGCAATTGTTTCTTACTTTAGTAATCTCAAACTTTTTCAACCTTCGCGCAATACATGAGCGTGAGCCATGGATATAGCACTATGGGTGGAATAGAATATAATGATGGGGGTTATGTGGAGAAGACAAAAGAGGAGAAAGTCTCACATCAACGAGGCTAATCAATGAGCTATGGAGATGCCCATCGATTGATGTTAATGCAAGGAGTAGGGATTGCCATGCAACGGATGCACTAGAGCTATAAATATATGAAAGCTTAACAAAAGAAACTAAGTGGGTGTGCTATCCAGCATGTATCTAGAGTATTAAGTTCATAAGAACAGAGTGACGCTTTAAGAAAGATGACATGATGTAGAGGGATAAACTCATGCAATATGATATAAACTCCATCTTGTTATCCTCGATGGCAACAATACAATACGTGTCTTGCTGCCCCTACTGTCATTGGGAAAGGACACCGCAAGATTGAACCCAAAGCTAAGCATTTCTCCCATTGCAAGAAAGATCAATCTAGTAGGCCAAACCAAACTGATAATTCGAAGAGACTTGCAAAGATAACCAATCATACATAAAAGAATTCAGAAGATTCAAATATTGTTCATAGATAAACTTGATCATAAACCCACAATTCATCGGTCTCGACAAACACACCGCAAAAGAAGATTATATCGAATAGATCTCCACGAGAGAGGGGGAGAACATTGTATTGAGATCCAAAAAGAGAGAAGAAGCCATCTAGCTAATAACTATGGACCCGAAGGTCTGAGGTAAACTACTCACACTTCATCGGAGGGGCTATGGTGTTGATGTAGAAGCCCTCCGTGATCGATGCCCCCTCCGGCGGAGCTCCGGAACAGGCCCCAAGATGGGATCTCACGGGTACAGAAGGTTGCGGCTGTGGAATTAGGTTTTTGGCTCCGTAGCTGATCGTTTGGGGGTACGTAGGTATATATAGGAGGAAGGAGTACGTCGGTGAAGCAACATGGGGCCCACGAGGGTGGAGGGCGCGCCTGGGGGAGGTAGGCGCGCCCCCCTACCTCGTGGCTTCCTCGAAGCTTCCTTCACGTAGGGTCCAAGTCTCCTGGATCATGTTCGTTCCAAAAATCACGTTCCCGAAGGTTTCATTCCGTTTGGACTTTGTTTGATATTCTTTTCTGCGAAACTCTGAAATAGGCAAAAAACAACAATTCTGGGCTGGGCCTGCGGTTAATAGGTTAGTCCCAAAAATAATATAAAAGTGAATAATAAAGCCCAATAATGTCCAAAACAGAAGATAATATAGCATGGAGCAATCAAAAATTATAGATACGTTGGAGACGTATCACCGTGTTTTGCACAACTTCTTACAAGTGCACCAAAAGTGTTTACAAGTACTTATGTATACGTCGGCGCACAGTTCTCAAACGAGTACTCTATTTCATCAAAACACACACTGCTCGTATGAGAAAACTAGTGAGAACGCATCTGTTTCGGCAAAAATTACGATGATTCATGGGCACACAAAAGTAGCAACAGTTCCCATAGACGGATTCAAACAGAGTACTAGCCCCAGAGGGCTCAGTAACAGGCAAGGTTCGGATAATTAGACAGAAGCCAAACTACTATTAAAAACTAGCTGGGGCAAGTATTTCATGCCTCGATCTAATTTGGGCTGGACACAAGACGGACCTTGCCATGAACATCATCGAGGACGTCCGGCAGCAGCTCAATCCTGTGAATCTTCATGAAGACAACCTTGTGGCCTTGCCACTCATAAACTTGTTTGTGGAGGCATGCCACGTCATCTTCCTGCATAAGCTTGACAAGAACAGTATGCCTCACAAACGAAGGAGTAGCTTTGAACTTCTTGTGCTTCAGTACACCCTGGACAACACGCGTGACAACAGTGAGGCTGGAATACAACTCTCATTGGTATAAGCACAAATGGCTTCCAGGATCCAACAGCCTAAAAACTCTGTTTTCCCAGTGCGTATATTCAGGTCATCCGCCTCATAGCGAGTGACATGTACAACCACACAATCCTTGTCTGCATCCGGGCTCTAATTGAAACAGAAACAAATTCTGAATTACTTTCCAGTATAAGAAACACAAGTTATTTAAACCATTATGTATAGCATGGCATTGAAGCTAATAAAATTTTGCATTATTCATCACCACATACTTAGATAAAAAACCACAATCGAGATCAGCAAAGAAGAAAATCACCTTGGGCAGCTCAGCAGGGGGGGGACGCATCCTCGAAGGGGGAAAACTGCTCCTGCAGTGCCACGGGGGTTGTAACCTCAAACGGGGCATTGACCATCCCAGTAGTGGCCGTGAGCGTATCTGGGGTCGGCTCAGTGGCTGCCTCTATCTTCTTGGAGCTCTCTGTCTCGTGGGGATCAGCCTCCCGCGTCTGCTCCAATATCGGCAGATCTTTGCCTGGTTCACCTTGGTCCATCATGAAACTGATGAATACTAGGAGACCACTGAAAGGAAAACACAATCGCAATGACAATGAAAAAAAGAGAGTGAGGATCGGTTACTGCTTTGCAGAAGTTCTTTTTCTTCTCTGAACGAAAATATACCAACATCATGGATCTGCTTACTTTCCCTTCGTTGGGAGAGAAGAATAGTGGTAGATGCGAGTGTTGCCTTTCTTGAAGATGGTGAGGGAGAAGGGGATTCAGCGAAGAGTGAAATGATGGTTGCTTCGTCCGTCAAACTTAGACTGCGGGGAGGAGGGGTTTTGTGATACAACGGCTCGTTATTGCCGCGCTACGACCGGGGTGACTCTCAGCCTGCAGACTGCCTTCTAATTTGGTGGATGGCATTTGGGCCCGTGCGCTGCATGGCCCGCATGTCAGTGAACAAAAGTATAACGACATTCAGTAGAGGGAGACGTTTCGATGACCTAGGAGCAGCCAGAAGCGGTATAGTATCCAGTGTACTAGTAGTAATTGTTTTTCTGGGTAGCTGTAGAGTGTCTCCACTGTACTAGTAGTAATTGTTTCTCTGGTCCCAAGACAAAACAGCCCATCCACCCTAGTAGATAGTAAAATCAATTCAAAAGTCCATATATTTACTGAATGACAGGCGCTACCACACCCAGCACACCGCCCCCCAAAAACACCTGGGTGTTCTTCTTCCTCCTCACTCCCACCCACCTCACGTCAGCTCGCTCCACTCATGCCCCCAAATTCCTCACCTCACTCCTACAGAAAACCCAGCTCCCCTTCTTCCTCACTACTACAGAAAAACCCCAGCTCCCCTTCTTCTTCGCTCGCAATACAACTAGGCTCGTCATTCGTTACTCTGCTCAAATCCGTGAGTGCGACGCGACGCCCTCGAGGAAAATGGAGTCGGCTGACCCCAGCGCCAAGAAGATGAGGCTCCCGCCAGCAGTGACGCCTGTTGTTGATCCCGCACCCGGCAGCGCGGGGAGAAGCGGTGACCCCGCCCCCACCGGATCCCAGGAACCCGTAGAATCTCGGGTGGACCGCATCAGCGATCTCCCGGACGCCGTCCTTGGGGAGATCATCTCGCTTCTCCCCACCAAGGATTGCTGCCGCACCCAAGTCCTCTCAATTCGGTGGCGCCCTCTATGGCGCGCCGTGCCCCTTAATCTCGACTGTCGTCAGCTATCTCTCTTCAATGATTTTGAAATCCCCAGCGCCATCATCTACTCCCACCAGGGCTCCGTTCAAAGCCTCTGCATCCTGTCATGCTACCTGAGCAAGCATACCATGTCCTGCACGGTGGACGCCTGGCTGAAATCCCCTGAATTCACAGAACTACAGCTGCTTGAGTTCTACTATTCCCCTGGAAATCACCTACCAGATACCAAACGCCATCTACCTGTGCCCTCAGCACCGATGTCCATCTCGCAGTTTTCCTCCTCTCTCCACACCGCCACCTTTGCATTGTGCGACCTACCAGACAATCTGGTACTAAACCTTCGACTCCCATTTCTCAAGAAACTTTCACTTGTGCGGGTTCGTATATCGGAGGCCTCATTGCACAGCATCATCCACTCCAGTTGCCCTGCCCTGGAGTGCTTGGTGCTTGTTTTCACAGTTAGAATCGGTTGTCTCCAAATAAAGTCGCCTAACCTTGTAAGAATTGGAATTTGTTTTGACGGAAGGCAGCTCATCATCCAAGATGCCCCTTCACTTCAAAGGTTGATCCTTGATTCCAGTTATTCACCGTTGCAAATAACCGTCCTCTCTGCGCCTAAACTGGAGACCTTGGGTGTAATACATGATCTCTGTGCTCATTTCAATATGGTGTTTGGCTCCACAGTTCTTCAGGTACTTTACATTATCATCTACACTTGTAACCATAAGCTGCATTTTAAATTTCTACGCATAAGTTATATGACATCTTGGCGTACAAATTTTGTACTAATATTATGTTCTATGCTCAATGAAGAGTTTCTCCATGGATGGCCTATCAATGGTGCTGTATTCTGTCAAGATCTTATATATCCAAATGAATAGTTTTGATCTGAACAAGATTATTGGCTTGCTGCAATGCTTTCCATGTCTAGAGAATTTGTATATAAAGGTGATAATTTCACGCACATTGGAATCCCGCATATAGTGTACTAGAATAACTGTTCAGCTGTTGCTCTTTCGACACTCTTTTTTTAGACCTTAACTGTTTTCAATCTTCATGTCTATTTAGGCAACAGGAGGGAGTAAGAAAGTTATAACCAATTGGTGGATTCATAAGCATCGGGATTTTCTCACCTCTCATGAGATTCGATTGAAGACAATAACGCTAGAACGATATGTAGCCAACCGTGCAAACACTAGATTTGTTACATTCTTCCTGCTCAATGCGAGGTTACTATTTTCCATCAGGCTTAAGTTTATCAGCAGCATGGTTTTGACGGATGGGTATGTGGAAGAGAAAAAAAAGGAGTTTCAGGTGGGCAAAAGAGCTTCTGAACATGCCGGGCTTCTATTTACAACATATTGTGGTCATAATCCAGTAAATTTTACAACCCAGGATGTTCATTCTATGGACCTGACCGATCCATTTGACTGTGACAGCCGAAAATAGTGCTGGAGTTAGATGTTGTTGCCCTTTTCAACCTGGATTTTTTTGTAAACCTGATGAATAATTAACCCTCGTGCTTTTGTACAGTTTGTAAGCTGGAGTTAGATGTTCTTGCCCTTTCCAAATCGGCTGTGACTGTCATATATTCTTTGAAGCAAGGCAAATGGCTTGCCAGTCGTTTAATTTAGAGTGAAATATTGTAACAACTAACAAATCCCAACCAAGGGAAATAACATCACTCTCGCCGGCTGCTTGAGCTCACTGTGCATTACAGAAGCCAAGTGATTAGCCCCCACCAGCACCCACAAACTTATTTCGAACTAGCACATCAAATGGGCTGTAAATTTTCATAGGAAAGGCTGCATGACCGTGACAGATTTGGATTCTGACATTTGGGACGCGTGAGGAAATAGCCTATCCAAGGTGGTGTCGACTTACTAGCCAGTCAACAAACGATTCTGCCTACCAGCAGTTGGATTGACATCCAACATCTGTCGTGTATCTTCTATCTCTTGTCTTCTTCTTCCTCCAGCCACCCAAACCAAACCACCCCGTCGGCTCCGCCTGCTCCCGCCTCCCATGGCTGGCTGCGCCTCCGCCACCCTACCGTACGTACCCTCCAACATTGGCCAGTCCCTCCCTCTATTCCCCCACACGTCCTGTTATTCTCCAGCGACGTCAGCCCCAACACGCACCCGCACCCGAACCAGTCAACCCTCGTACTCCCCTCCACCTGCGATTGGACCAGCGCATCTTCCACGGCTCCTATTCGTTCCGTCCGAGGCCTCGCCATCGTCCTCCGCCTTGCGGCCTTGGTTCGCTCGCCGTGCGCGGTGCGCCGCCCTCTTGCGTTGTCAACGTCGTCAACAACCGAGAGGAACAAGGAGATGACTGTACGTGGAGAGGATGACAGTAGGGACCCACCAGCGTCATGGCAGTACGCAAGCAAGTGCCTCTATATTACAAGCCCAAAAATGTGGTTCCTCCTAATGGTTGGACATATGGGGCTCACGCCATTGTCAACGTAGTCAATAAACGAGAGAATTACACTACGAGCGGCTGACACCAGGGACCCAGCAGGTCGCGCAGTTTTTTTATTGAGGAACAAGCAGTTGTTATTTATACTAGTTTTAGTGACGGATCAGGGTAACAACGGGGCTGTGCGGGGGCTGTGGCCCGTCTAGCCAGGGTTTTATTTATGTTTACCACATCATGAGCCCAGTTGTGTTTTTTTCTTGCTGAAAATGGCTAGCCCAGTTCTTTTTTTTAAGAAATACCCAAACAAGGCCTACTTGCTTTATCAGCCCTGCTGGGCTGCAAATCTTTCAAGACGAGGAGAGTTTCATTCGTTTTGCCCAGAAATGGGCTGTACATTTTTAAAACACATCAAACCGGGAATTAGTTTTATTTTTTTTTCATTACAAGATTTTAAATTCCATTGATTTTTATGCGTGGACAATTATTTGAATTTTATATTTATGTAAATTATTTTTCAAAATAGTTTGAATGTGAATCAATATTTAGGGATTAAAAACAGTTGACCGCACTGAAATATGCAAAAATTCGTATACTTTTTAACTGTGGCCACAATATGGGGTGTAATGCTAACAAAAAGAAGATGGGCTCCAAAAAAATTCTTAAGAATTAGCAAATGGGTTGTACATATTAGAAATAATGCACACGAGAGCAGTGACTCTTGGATGTCCATCCAACGGCTGTCGTGCTTCTTCAATCTCCGCTTTTCCTGCTCCAGCCGCTCAAACAAGCGCCGGCGGGACTGCCTGCTCCATCCTTCCGCGGCCGGATATGTTGCCGCGTAGGCCTCACCGCCCCACCGTACTCCAATCGCTGGCCTAGCCATCCCTCTACTCACCCACACCTGCTGTTATTCTCCTGGGACAGGAGACGAACCAGTAAACCCTCATACTCCTCCGCATGGGAAACAACTGCCGAGTCTTCCCTGGCTCCGTGTCGTTCCCTTCCTAGGCCTCGCCGTCGTCCACCGCCCTGGTGCTCTCGGCGCGGCCTGGTCAACATGGTCAATGAACGACATCCATCAGAAGTGGACTGTGCGTGGAGAGGCTGACAGCTGGGTCCACGGCCGCACGCAAGGAAATGCCTCCTTATTACGCGCAAAATAATGATTCCTCCACCTAACAGCTAGGACCCACGGGAAGGGCTTCTGTATTTCATGAAAAAAATGTCCCCCCCGCTGACAGGTCGGACCCACCAGCTATATCTTCACACGCAAGGAAGTGCGTCCTTATGACGCACAAAAAAAATGAATACCCCCTGCTAGCTGGGACCCACCATAGTGGGTGGCTGACTTGTGGGCCTACTAAGTTGACGGGGACAGAGGGCTTTGTCAACTTAGTCAATATGAACGATTCTAGCTCCAGTGACCGTACGATGTCCATCCAACGGCCATAGTGCTTCTTCAACCTCTGGTCTTCTTGCTCCAGCCGCCCAAAGCAGCGCCGGTCGTGCCGCATGCTCCTGACTCCCGTGGCCGGCTGTGCTGCCGTGGAGGCCTCACCGCCCCCATACTACTCCCACCGCTGGCCAGGCCATCCCTCCACTCACCCACACCCCCTGTTATTCTGCGGCGACGGCAGCCTCACACCGCAGCCGAACCAGTGAACCTTCGTACTCCTCTTCGTGTGGGAATCCACTGCCGCGTCTTCCCCGAGTGCGCATCGTCCCCTTCCTAGGCCTCGTCATGGTCCACCGCCTTGGTGCTCTCGGTGCGGCGTGGTCAATGTGGTCAACGGCCGACTTCCATCGGAAGAGTACTGTACGTGGAGAGGCTGACAGCTGGGTCCGAGGCCACAGCCCAGTTTTTTTGTGATTTGCCAAGTAAGTCACTTTGTCAGGCCTGTTGGGCTGCAAATCTTTCAAGATGAGGAGAGCTTCATTCAGCTGGCCGAGAAAATGGCCGATCAGTAATGAGAAATGGGATGTACATTTTTAAAACACATCAAACCGGCAATTAGTTTCAAATTTCTTTTTTTCATTTCGAGATTATAAATTGCATTGATTTTTATGCGTGGACAATTTGTTGGATTTTATATTGATATACATTTATTTTTAAAATCAGTTTGAATGTGACTCGAAATTTCGGGATTAAAAACAGTTCGGACCGCACCGAAATATGCAAAATTTCGTATAATTTTTTAACAGTGACCACAATATGGGCTGTAATGCTAACAAAAAGAATATGGGCTCCAAAAAAACCTTAAGAATTAGAAAATGGGCTGTAAATTATTAGAAATAATGGCAGATGGGTTGTATGATGTTTTCCACAGATTTGAGGCTTTCCTAAAAAAAGGTTGACGCACAAGCAGTGACTGTTGGATTTCCATCCAACGGCCGTCGTGCTTCTTCAATCTCTGCTCTTCCTGCTCCAGCCGCTCAAACACGCGCCAGCGGGACTACCTGCTCCCTCCTCCCCGCGGCCGGCTGTGCTGTCGTGCTGGCCTCACCGCCCCACCGTACTCCCATCGCTGGCCTAGCCATCCCTCTACTCACCCACACCTGCTGTTATTCTCCGGCGACGGCAGACGAACCAGTAAACCCTCGTACAGTCGTACTCCCCTCCGCATGGGAAACAACTGTCGAGTCTTCCCTGGCTCCGTGTCATTCCCTTCCTAGGCCTCGCCGCCGTCCACCACCCTGGTGCTCTCGGCGCGGCCTGGTCAACGTGGTCAACGTGGTCAACGACCGACATGCATCTGAAGTGGACTGTACGTGGAGAGGCTGACAGCTGGTTCCACGGCCGCACACAAGGAAATGCCTCCTTATTACGCGCAAAATAATGATTCCTCCACCTGACATCTGGGACCCACCGAAAGGGCCTCTGTATTTCGCGAAAAAACCGTTACCACCGCTGACAGCTCGGACCCACCAGCTATATCTTCGCATGCAAGGAAGTGCCTCCTTATTACACAAAAAAAATGAATACTCCCCCTGCTAGCTGGGACCCAGTATAGTGGCAGGCTGACTTGTGGGCCTACTAAGTTGACGGGGACGGAGGGCTTTGTCAACTTAGTCAATATGCACGATTCTAGCTCCAGTGATCGTACGATGTCCATCCAACGGCTGTAGTGCTTCTTCAACCTCTGGTCTTCTTGCTCCAGCCGCCAAAACCAGCGCCGGTCATGCCTCGTGCTCCTGCCTCCCATGGCCGGCTGCAATGCGGCGGAGGCCTCACCGCCCCCTACTACTCCCACTGCTGGCCAGGCCATCCCTCTACTCACCCACACCCCCTGTTATTCTGCGGCGACGGCAGCCTCACACCGCAGCGAACCAGTGAACCCTCATACTCCTCTATGCGTGGGCATCCACTGCCGCGTCTTCCCTGGCCCCGAGTTGTCCCCTTCCTAGGCCTCACCGTCGTCCACCGCCTTAGTGCTCTCGGCGCGGCGTGGTCAATGTGGTCAACGACCGACTTCCATCGGAAGAGTACTGTACGTGGAGAGGCTGACAGCTGGGTCCACGACAGCCGCAAGGAAGTGCCCCCTTATTACGCGCAAAATAATTATTCCTGTACCTGACAGCGGGGACCCACCGGACGGGCCACCGTATTTCGCAAAAAAATGTTTCCCCCCTGACTACTGGAACCCACCAGCTACATCTTCGCACGCATGGAAGTGCCTGATAGTCGGGACCCACCTGGTCGAAGCGTACGTAGCGTTGTCATTCTGGTCGCGAACGTGTACGTACATACTAGTCGATGTAGAGCACGCAAGTGTCGTAGTTGAGGCGCGCATGTAGCATGCACACGTACGTACAACGGCCAGTGTGCAAGAAAGAAAATACGGCCACGTACGTACATACGGGCGGGGTCTCGAATGCCTACTCGCGCATACGTATGGCCAGGGCTCGTGTACATGGCTGGGTCGGAACGGAGAAACTGCGTCATCGTCGTGTTCATGGGGAGGCAACAGAATGCGTCGTGTTCATCGGGAGGCAACGGAACGCGTGGGAGCCAACCAGCTTGGACGGAACAACCGATGGAAACAAGGCCTGGTGATACGTCTCCGTCGTATCCATAATTTTTGATTGTTCCATGCCAATATTCTACAACTTTCATATACTTTTTGGCAACTTTTTATACTATTTTTGGGACTAACATATTGATCCACTGCCCAGTGCCAGTTCCTGTTTGTTGCATGTTTTTATTTCGCAGAATATCCATATCAAACGGAGTCCAAACAGGATAAAAACGGACGGAGATTATTTTTGGAATATTCGGAGAATATGGGAAGAAAAATCCACGCGAGACGGTGCCCGAGGGGGGCACGAGGCAGGGGGGCGCGTCTGCCCCCCTCGTGGGGCTCCCATAAGGCGGTTGAAGCCCTTCTTCGGCCGCAAGAAAGCTAATTTTTAGGAAAAAATCACGGCGAAGATTTCAGTCCAATCGGAGTTACGGATCTCCATATATATACGAAATGGTGAAAGGGCAGCAGGGCAGAACGCAGAAACAGAGAGAGACAGAGAGACAGATCCAATCTCGGAGGGGCTTTCGTCCCTCCCATGCCATGGAGGCCAAGGGCCAGAGGGGAAACCCTTCTCCCATCTAGGGAGGAGGTCAAGGAAGAAGAAGACGAAGGGGCCCCCTCTCCCCTTCTCTTCCGGTGGCGGCGGAACGCTGCCGTGGCCATCATCATCACCGCAATATTCACCAACAACTTCACCGCCATCATCATCAACTCTTCCCCCCTCTATGCAGCGGTGTAACCTCTCTCTTACCTGTTGTAATCTCTACTTAAACATGGTGCTCAATGCTATATATTATTTCCCAATGATGTATGGCTATCCTATGATGTTTGATTAGATCTGTTTTGTCCTATGGGTTATTTGATGATCAAGATTGGTTTGAGTTGCATGTTTTATTATTGGTGTTGTCCTATGGTGCTCTCCATGTCGCGCAAGCGTGAGGGATCCCAGCTGTAGGGTGTTGCAATACGTTCATGATTCGCTTATAGTGGGTTGCATGAGTGACTGAAACACAAACCCGAGTAAGGGGGTTGTTGCGTATGGGATAAAGAGGACTTGATGCTTTAATGCTATGGTTGAGTTTTACCTTAATGATATTTAGTAGTTGCGGATGCTTGCTAGAGTTCCAATCATAATTGCATATGATCCAAGTAGAGAAAGTATGTTAGCTTATGCCTCTCCCTCAAATAAAATTGCAATAATGATTACCGGTCTAGTTATCGATTGCCTAGGGACAAATAACTTTCTCGTGACAAAAAGCTCTCTACTAAAACTAACTTAGTTGTGTCTTCATCTAAACTGCCCCTAGTTTTTATTTACGTGTTCTTTATATTCTTGCAAACCTATCCAAAAACACCTGCAAAGTACTTCTAGTTTCATACTTGTTCTAGGTAAAGCGAACGTTAAGCGTGCGTAGAGTTGTATCGGTGGTCGATATAACTTGAGGGAATATTTGTTCTTCCTTTAGCTCCTCGTTGGGTTCGACACTCCTACTTATCGAAAGAGGCTACAATTGATCCCCTATACTTGTGGGTTATCAAGACCTTTTTCTGGCGCCGTTGCCGGGGAGCAATAGTGTGGGGTGAATATTCTCGTGTGTGCTTGGTTGCTTTATCACTAAGTAATTTTTATTTGTTGTTCTTAATTCTTTTCTATCTTTAGTTATGGGTAGGAAACGCAAAATACCTAAAAAATTAGTTGTACCTACTGAACCAATGGTTGAAGAACCACTTAAAATCTATCGTACTCCTGAAGCTTACTACTTGGATCATCTTCGATCCCTATGTGGTCGTGCTGAAACCCCAACTAGCTTAGTTGAGGGTAGATCTTTAGATGAGCATGCTTGTTATGTGCGACACCGTATATCTGAAAAAGGGAAACATTTACTGGATCAAATTCATCGTTTGCAATGCTATGCTTGGAATTTATGTGAAATATATGATTTTACTTGTTGTTCTGAAAACCCTAAGAAACACCTTCCCTACCAATGTGAGTTTATTCATAATGGAATCGTATCTTCGTATGCTAAGGGTGTTTATAATTACTATGATGTTCAACAACTTGAAGAATTTGTTGCTTTTAAGGGTGCTTATGAGATTGCTTCTTTGATTGAAATGTATGATGCTACTCTTTACAAATCCGAAAATTTTGCCATACTTAAATATTGCTATGATAATTATGCATCTAATGCCTATGTTGAACCATATATTGAGGACTACTCCACTGTCCAAGAAGAGACTAATATTTTACAGGAGTCTATGGAAGAAGAAATTGATGAAACTATGAGCTGATTGGATGAAAAAGATGATGAGGAGAGCGAAGAACAAAAGGAGGAAGAGCGGATTAGCTACCTGTTCCACCTTCTAATGAGAGTAACTCTTCAACTCATACATTGTTTAATTTCCCTTCGTGCTTACCGAAGGATGATTGCTATGATGACTATTATGATCCCGTTGATTCATTTGAAATATCCCTTTTGGATGATGCTTGCCATGCTTGTGGCCATGATGCCAATATGAATGATGCTTATGGATATGAACTTGCTATAGTTCCTTATGTTAAACATGAAATTGTTGCTATTGCACCCACGCATGATAGTCCTATTATCTTTTTGAATTCTCCCGACTATACTATATCGGAGAAGTTTGCCCTTATTAAGGATTATATTGATGGGTTGCCTTTTACCATTGCACATGATGATTTTGATGAATATAATATGCATGTGCTTGCTGCTCCTACTTGCAATTATTATGAGAGAGGAACTACATCTCCGCCTCTCCATGTTTCCAACACGATAAAATTGCAAGAAACTGTTTATACTATGCATTGGCCTTTACTATGTGTGCATGAATTGTTCTTTTATGACATGCCGATGCATAGGAAGAGTTTTAGACTTCGTCATTGCATGATATATGTTGCTTTGTGCTCACTACTAAATGCTAAATCATTGTTAATTAAAATTGGCTTTGATATACCTTGGGATCCGGGTGGATCCATCACTTGAGCACTATATGCCTAGCTTAATGGCTTTAAAGAAAGCGCTGCCAGGGAGACAACCCAGAAGTTTTAGAGAGTCATTTATTTCTGTTGAGTGCTTTTATATAGTTTAAAAACAAAAACAAAAAATAAAGAGGGGAACCTAAAACTTTTTCAAAAAAAAAGCAAAAGTGAGAAAGACGAGCATTGTTGAAGTGGGAGCTAGCCTTGAACTTTGTTCATGCTCACGGAAACTTTGTGAATCTTGATTACAGAAACTTTTCAACAAAAATAATTATCCCCTTGTACAATTCCATTGTATTATAAAAATAATGTGCCAAGGTTTTCCTTTAGGATGTTTATAATGCTTGTTGGTTTGTACGGTGCAGAACAGAAACTTTGGCTGTAGTGCGCAATTTTTAATTTTTTACTGGAACGTCAAACGGTTATGATTATTTTTGAACTGTATTTATATACAAATTGTTTATTTTTCCTAATTTTGGCAGAATTTTTCAAGTACCATAAGTATGGTGAATGTTCAGATTATTACAGACTGTTCTGTTTTAGACAGATTCTGTTTTTGATGCATAGTTTGCTTGTTTTGATGAAACTATCGATTCATATCGGTGGATTATGCCATGAAAAAGTTATAATACAGTAGAAACAATGCAAAAACAAAATATGAATTGGTTTGCAACAGTACTTAGAGTAGTGATTTGCTTTATTATACTAACGGATCCTACCGAGTTTTCTGTTGAAGTTTTGGGTGGATGAAGTGTTCGATGATCGAGAAGGTCTCGATGTGAGGAGAAGGAAGAGAGGCAAGAGCTCAAGCTTGGGGATTCCCAAGGCACCCCAAGTAAATATTCAAGGAGACTCAAGCGTCTAAGCTTGGGGATGCCCCGGAAGGCATCCCCTCTTTCTTCAACAAGTATCGGTATGTTTCCGGATTCGTTTCGTTCATGCGATATGTGCAAATCTTGGAGCGTCGTTTGCATTCAGTTTTCATTTTTCTTTTATGCAACATGCTGGTGAGATAGTCCTTGGTTGATTTATAGAATGCTCATTGCACTTCACTTATATTCTTTGAGCATGGCTTTATAGAATGCTTCGTGTGCTTCACTTATATCATTTGAAGTTTGGATTGCCTGTTTCTCTTTACATAGAAAACCGCCATTTGTAGAATGCTCTTTTGCTTCACTTATATTTGTTAGAGCGTGGGCATATATTTTGTAGAAAGAATTAAACTCTCTTGCTTCACTTATATCTATTTAGAGAGATGACAGGAACTGGTCATTCACATGGTTAGTTATAAAATCCTACATAAAACTTGTAGATCACTGAATATGATATGTTTGATTCCTTGCAATAGTTTTGCGATATAAAGATGGTGATATTAGAGTCATGCTAGTGGGTAGTTGTGGATTGTAGAAATACTTGTGTTGAGGTTTGTGATTCCGGTAGCTTGCACGTATGGTGAACCGTTATGTAACAAAGTCGGAGCATGAGGTATTTATTGATTGTCTTCCTTATGAGTGGCGGTCGGGGATGAGCGATGGTCTTTTCCTACCAATCTATCCCCCTAGGGGCATGCGTAGTAGTACTTTCCTTCGAGGGCTAATAAACTTTTGCAATAAGTATATGAGTTCTTTATGACTAATGTGAGTCCACGGATTATACGCACTCTCACCCTTCCATCATTGCTAGCCTCTTCGGTATCGTGCATTGCCCTTTCTCACCTCGAGAGTTGGTGCAAACTTCGCCGGTGCATCCAAACCCCGTGATACGATACGCTCTGTCACACATAAGCCTCCTTATATCTTCCTCAAAACAGCCACCATACCTACCTATCATGGCATTTCCATAGCCATTCCGAGATATATTGCCATGCAACTACATCATCATTGTAATATTGAGTTGTAAGTAAATAAAAGTGTGATGATCATCATTATTAGAGCATTGCCCCCCAAATGAAAAGAGAGGCCAAAGAAGCCTAAATAAAAAAAGGGCCAAAGAAGCCCGCAAAAAAAGAAGAGAAAAAGGGGGAATGTTACTATCCTTTTACCACACTTGTGCTTCAAAGTAGCACCATGTTCTTCATATAGAGAGTCTCTTGAGTTATCACTTTCATATACTAGTGGGAATTTTCATTACAGAACTTGGCTTGTATATTCCAACGATGGGCTTCCTCAAATGCCCTAGGTCTTCATGAGCAAGCAAGTTGGATGCACACCCACTTAGTTTCAGTTTGAGCTTTCATATACTTATAGCTCTAGTGCATCCGTTGCATGGAAATCCATACTCCTCACATTGACATCAATTGATGGGCATCTCTATAGCCCATTGATTAGCCGCGTCGATGTGAGACTTTCTCCTTTTTTGTCTTCTCCACATAACCCCCATCATCATATTCTACTCCACCCATAGTGCTATATCCATGGCTTGCGCTCATGTATTGCGTGAGGGTTGAAAAGGCTGAAGCGCGTTAAAAAGTATGAACCAATTGCTCGGCTTGTCATCGGGGCTGTGCATGATGTGAATATTTTGTGTGGTGAAGATGGAGCATAGCCAGACTATATGATTTTGTAGGGATAACTTTCTTTGGCCATGTTATTTTGAAAAGACATGATTGCTTTATTAGTATGCTTGAAGTATTATTGTTTTTATGTCAAATGATAGACTATTGCCTTGAATCACTCGTGTCTTAATATTCATGCCATGATTAGATACATGATCAAGATTATGCTAGGTAGCATTCCACATCAAAAATTACCTTTTTATCATTTACCTACTCAAGGACGAGCAGGAATTAAGCTTGGGGATGCTGATACGTCTCCATCGTATCTATAACTTTTGATTGTTCCATGCCAATATTCTACAACTTTCATATACTTTTTGGCAACTTTTTATACTATTTTTGGGACTAACATATTGATCCAGTGCCCAGTGCCAGTTCCTGTTTGTTGCATGTTTTTGTTTCGCAGAATATCCATATCAAACGGAGTACAAACGGGATAAAAACGGATGGAGATTATTTTTGGAATATTTGGAGAATATGGGAAGAAAAATCCACGCGAGACGGTGCCCGAGGGGGGCACGAGGCAGGGGGCACGCCTACCCCCCTCGTGGGCCCCTCGTAAGGCGGTTGATGCCCTTCTTCGGCCGCAAGAAAGCTAATTTTTAGGAAAAAATCACGACGAAGATTTCAGTCCAATCGGAGTTACGGATCTCCATGTATATACGAAACGGTGAAAGGGCAGCAGAGCCTAACGCCGAAACAAAGAGAAACAGAGAGACAGATCCAATCTCGGAGGGGCTTTCGCCCCTCCCACGCCATGGAGGCCAAGGACCAGAGGGGAAACCCTTCTCCTATCTAGGGAGGAGGTCAAGGAAGAAGAAGACGAAGGGGCCCCCTCTCCCCTTCTCTTCTGGTGGCGGCGGAACGCTGCCATGGCCATCATCATCACCGCAATCTTCACCAACAACTTCACCGCCATCATCACCAACTCTTCCCCCCTCTATGCAGCAGTGTAACCTCTCTCTTACCTGCTGTAATCTCTACTTAAACATGGTGCTCAATGCTATATATTATTTCCCAATGATTTATGGCTATCCTATGATATTTGAGTAGATCTGTTTTGTCCTATGGGTTATTTGATGATCAAGATTGGTTTGAGTTGCATGTTTTATTATTGGTGTTGTCCTATGGTGCTCTCCGTGTCGCGCAAGCGTGAGGGATCCCAGCTGTAGGGTGTTGCAATAAGTTCATGCTTCGCTTATAGTGGGTTGCGTGAGTGACTGAAACACAAACCCGAGTAAGGGGGTTGTTGCGTATGGGATAAACAGGACTTGATGCTTTAATGCTATGGTTGGGTTTTACCTTAATGATCTTTAGTAGTTGCGGATGCTTGCTAGAGTTCCAATCATAAGTGCATATGATCCAAGTAGAGAAAGTATGTGAGCTTATGCCTCTCCCTCAAATAAAATTGCAATAATGATTACCGGTCTAGTTATCGATTGCCTAGGGACAAATAATTTTCTCGTGACAAAAAGCTCTCTACTAAAACTAACTTAGTTGTGTCTTCATCTAAACAGCCCCTAGTTTTTATTTACGTGCTCTTTATATTCTTGCAAACCTATCCAAAAACACCTGCAAAGTACTTCTAGTTTCATACTTGTTCTTGGCAAAGCGAACGTTAAGCGTGTGTAGAGTTGTATCGGTGGTTGATAGAACTTGAGGGAATATTTGTTCTACCTTTAGCTCCTCGTTGGGTTCGACACTCTTACTTATCGAAAGAGGCTACAATTAATCCCCTATACTTGTGGGTTATCACCTGGCGTACCACAGAACGGAGGAAACGGCCTTGTGTTCGACCAGCCACGTTTGAAACGGGATCCTGTTCATCGAGAGGGGTCTAGCGTACCGCAAAACGGAGGAAACGGACCTCCTACAGTCGAAACGGGGGTCCTGTTAATCGGGAGGGGTGTGGCGTACCGCAAAACGGAGGAAACGGACTTGTGTTGGAGCGCTACGGTCAAAACGGGGGTCCTGTTCATCGGGAGGGGTGTGGCGTACCACAAAACGGGACTCCACGGGATACTGTTCATCTCCACCGTCGACCCCCTCCAGCCTCCACGGGCTACTGTTCATCCACCATCGACCTCGTCCAGCCTCCACCTACGACTGTTCATCCACGGGCTCCTGTTCATCCAGCCTCCACCGCGCGCTACTCCATCGGCTACTGTTCAACCAGCCCTCTCCACGGGCTCCTGTTCAACCACCCCTCCACGGGCTACTTTTCATCCAGCCCTCCACCGTCTACTGTTCATCCTGCCCTCCACGGGGTGGTCCTGTTCATCCATCCCTCCACGGGGTCCTATTCATCCAGCCCCAACCGGCTCGATCGATCGGGGTCCTGTTCATCCAGAGGCAACACCACGGGGTCCTGTTCATCCACCCCCACCGGGAACTGTTCATCCAACCCCCCCCAGCAACGCTCACTGTTCATCCAGAGGCAACACCACGGGGTCCAGTTCATCCACCCCCACGGGGAACTTTTCATCCAACCCGCCCCCCAAGCAATTCTCACTGTTCATCCAGAGGCAGCATCGATCGGCTTCAGTTAGCAGCAGTAGTGAAGGAATCGCTCGATCGGGTTCAGTTAACAGCCATCGATGGATCGCTCGGGTTCAGTTACGCATAGCATGCAGTGCAATCGCTCGGGTTTAGTTAGAGCCCAATGCCTCGCTCGGGTTCAGTTAGAGCCCAACGCCTCGCACCCACGCGTGTGCGTGTACGAGAGAAACGCGCATCGCTCGGTCCCGACCACCCACCGTAACCGGGAACACCCCGATATTTTCCTCGCCCTCGCTTATACCACGGTTTTTTCTGTCATGGACGGCCCAAAGAATGTCATGCAGCTGCGTCTCCAGCCCGCCCAGGACGAAAAGCCCATTTTTTGTCATAGAAGTAGGACCCCACCACATCTATGATGATACCGTGTTTTGTCACAATTATTGTCATAGAAGTGTCATAAGTATGACAAAAAAAATTCGTTCGGCCCAAAATGTCATGGATGTGTCTTTTTTTGTAGTGTATTTTTTGACTATAAACAGTAGGGTAAACACCCCACTACAATTTTTATAAATAGCAAAGAGTAAGAAGGTCCTGAGAAGCAAAGTACAAGGGCAAGGGCTTGAGAGGAGCCCCTAGAAAAGGGAAAAATGAAGGAAGGAGAAAAGACTAAGAAGCTACAACAAAAGAAAAAAATATCAAAAAAACTAAGACTAAGAAAGAAAGAAGAACTAGAGAAAAGAACCTAGGCAGAGAGCTGAGCTGCCAAAGAAACAAAAGAAAACTATCCTTGAAGATCTAGCCATGAAAGGAATTGATTGGCATGCTTTGGTCTTATTCTGTGCTTGAGTAACTTCAGCTCCATCAAATAAATGTGCTTCCATCCTTGAAATGTGGGATGAATATGTTCAAAGATCTTGTTGTTCCTGGAAATCCAAATAGCCCAGGAGCTGAGAATTAATATGTCCATGAAGAAAGGAAGTCTCAGTTTCTCTTTGATATCCTGGAAGGCCTCTAAGACAGATAAATCTAGTGTTCTAGTGGGGCAAATGTGGTCCCAACATCTCTTATCAAATGAGCATCCCCAAAATAAATGATATAGAGTTTCCTCCTATTGGCATGCCCTGAGAGCACAGTTATAGTCTTCTAGCACAAATGTTTTCCTTCTCAGAAGATTTCTTGTGTTGAGTCTGTCATGTAAGAGCATCCAGAAGAACATTTTATGTTTATGTTGGCAGGAGGAATTCCAAATCCAGTTGAAGTGTGGTGGGGTTTGCTTGAAACCAATCATAACATTGTAAGCCTTGGCCGAAGAAAAAGTGCTCATTACCCTAGATATAGCTCCATGTGTCTGTGAAATTCTGGTACTGTGATTGTCTCATAGTGTAGCACATCTCTTCAAGCTTTAAAAAAAATTCATGCGCCTCCATTGACAATGGTAGGTGAAATAGGTCTTCCAGATATTTTGGGCCAATAACCTGTTGTACAGTAAGTCTGTGATTAATCACAAAAGAGAAAAGATGTGGGAATTTATGTTGCATGAGTTCCTCATCCCATAAGTCAGTCCAAAAATAAGCACTTCTGCCATCTCCCAAATTGCACCTTGCTAAAGCTTTATACTGTTGAATTAATTGCAAGTTTGCCTTCCACCAGAAAGATCCCACTAACTCATCTCCTGGCAACTTGTTTTCAGATTAATGAGTTTCCCAAATCAATTGTACACATGGAATTTCATGTCTGTTATAGAATTTGTGCAAGTTTTTCATAAGTAGTGCCTTGTTCTATGTGAAAATATCCATGACTCCTAGCCCTCCTTGATTCTTTGGCCTACAAACAGTGGTCCATTTCACTAGAGCTGGTCTATGATCCTCCATATCTGGGCCTCTCCATAAGCAGTGTCTGAAATATTTTAAGATCTGTTGCTTAATAGTAACTGGTACATCCAAAAATCTCATGAAGAAAATTGTGAGTGATGCTAGAACAACTTTAACCATTAACAATCTGCCTACATAGGTCATAAATGCGGCAATACCAGCCAGTCTTTTTGCAACCCTGTTAACCAGTGGGAGACATTGTTCCACTATTGGTTTGTGTAGTCCTAAAGGAAGCCCAAGCTATGTGAATGGAAAGTGTCCCATCTGACAATTAAGGGTTCCAACATAGATTTGTGCCCTCTCCTCTTGAATATTAATAGGGACCATGGTAGACTTCTGATAGTTTAGTTTGAGACCAGTGGCAGATGCAAAAAGTGTTCAGTAGGGCTTTAAGGCAGATTAGTTTTCTGGAATCATCCTGCATTATCAGCAAGGTGTCATCTCCATACTGGACAACTGGAAAATCAGGGCAGGAGTTAATTTGCAGTGGTGTATGAATAAGGCCCAGACCCATTGCTTTATTAATGACTGATTGTAGAAGGTCTGCGACTATGACAAACAATAGTGGGGAAAGAGGGTCTCCTTGTGGTACTCCCCTTCTAAAGTAGATTTTTTACCTGGCACTCCATTCAGCGTCACAGTAGTTGAACCAGAGTTAAAGATCATTTCTATCCATGAGATCCACTTATTGACAAAACCTTTAGCTCTGAGGATGTCAACAATTTCTTGATGTTCAATTGTATCAAATTCTTTTTCAAAGTCTAGCTTTAGCACAAGCAATTCTTCTCTAGATTTCAGACATTGATGGATATATTCATAAGACCACCCCAAACAATCTTGAATAACCATGTCTTTAAGAAAACCATATTGGTTGATGTGAATCATTTGCAGAATAACCTTTTGCAATCTATTTGCCAGCAGTTTAGTGATGATCTTAAGCACCCCATTAAGCAAAGAAATTGGTCTAAAATCACTAGGAGTGAGAGGAGCATTATTCTTGGGTATTAGTGTGATATATGAAGTGTTAATGCTCTCAAGAGAAATATTACCTTCATGGAAGGCATGAACCAGTTTTCTTACATCATCTCCTATTATGTCCCAACAAGATTTTTAAAAACTCATTATTGAATCCATCTGGCCCAGGAGATTTGTCAGTTGGCAGCTCCTTAACAACATTATTGATTTCCTCATCTGAAAATGGTTGTTCAATGTCTCTGAAAATATCTGGGTTTATCTGATTAGCAAGAAGGTCTTGCAAATCAAAATGCATGGTGTGTCCCTCAGATTTTCCTAATCTCTTTTTGAAGGATTCCCAAAGTATGCCAGCCTTGCCAGCATGATCTGTTATTTCAATTTGATCATCATTAAGGAGCATAACAATTTTATTATGCCTGTAATTAATGGATGCTCTTGTATGGAAAAACTTTGTATTTTTATCTCCAAATTTTACTCCTTTAACTTTTCCTCTCTGCTTCCAGTAAATTTTCTGGTTTTTCAGAATAGTCAACAAGTGTTCTTTGAGCACAGCTCTACAATTCCACTCCATTATGTCCAATCTTCTAAATTCCTCAAAGAAATCCAGGAGAAAAATGCATTCATTAATGTCCGCAATCTGTTTCTTAAGGCATGTCAGGTTCTTTGCCCATAATTTTAAAGCCCTCCTCAGATTCTTGAATTTTTCATTGATCATCTTAGCAGGATTTGTGTAGCCCACAGGAATGTCCCAAGCTGATTTAACTACCTCTTTAAAAGAACTGTCCTTCAACCAAAAATTCTCAAATCTAAACACTTTTGCTTTGGGAATTGAAGTGCCCACTTTAATCAAATAGGGTAGATAATCAGAAATAGGCCTTGCAAGTGGAAGAACAGTAGTGTCTGGATATGAGATCATCCATGAAGCAGAGGTAAAGAACCAGTCAAGCTTTTCTAATAGAGGGTTTTCCTGCATGTTACTCCAACTAAATTGCCTCCCTTTTAGAGGTAATTCTAACAAACCCAGGTTACTAAAGAAGCATTTGGTTCACATCCCCACCTAGTTTGTTCCTGTCACTTGGAGATCTGATAAAATTGAAGTCACCCATCACTATCCAATCCACCTGAGGGGGAATTTGAATGTTACTAAACCATTGTAAAAAATCAGATTTATCTTCCTGATTACTAGGACCATAGATGTTTGTCAAAACCCAAGATTGGTTGGAGGTGTTGCAAGTAAATTTCACTGAGAGAGAAAACCTGTTTTGAAACAAAACTTCTCCTTGGAATAGAGAACCAATCCAGGCAATAATAATTCCACCAGAAGCCCCAACAGAGGGCAGATACTCAAATTTATTAAATCTGTGTGAGCAGAAGTTATGAACATAAGCCAGATCAAACACCTCTCTTTTGGTCTCCTGTAAACAAATAATCCCAGCTGCACTTTCCTCTATTTTTTGCTTTAAAGCTAACCATTTTGCTTCTGCATTGATGCCCCTAATGTTCCAGTTTAATATGTTCCAAGATCTATTATTAATCATATTGAAACATCTTAGTTATTATTTTGCTGTCAAAGACCACCCCTTGACAGACCACAACAACCCAGACATTGAACTTGCATTTAAACTGGTTGCAACACATAACCTGTATAGATCCAGGTTTCCAAATCATCTCCTTACATGTCTCCCAGAAATAGAAATCATTACAGCAAAAGCAACAAAGTCTGCATAGATAGGTGCCAAGCAAGTACATAGCAAAATGCCTCTGGTAGTACTTAAAGCCCATAGTCTGGAATACTATCTTAAGAACATTCTCCCTATGGTTCCTGGCTTTCCAGGCACAATATATAGTGATGGGACTAATCATTCTGCACTAGAGTTCGAGTTGTTGTTCTCCTTGGCCTTGGAACTCTTGGCCTCCCCATCTATCTCCTTGCTTTTGGCCCTCTTGGCCAGGTTCTCTTGCAGATCCTCCCCAGCCACCTTGCAAAAAGATGTAGTGAGATTCTTAACTACTTTATTGTGTAAAACTGGGGGAGCCGCATTGCAAGGAAGACAAAAATTTCCTGTGCATGGGTTTCTTCTGAAACCTTTATTTTCCTCTCTAATTCTTCCACTTCTCCTTACCTGAGTCTCAACTAGAGGTTCTTTTCCCCTCCTCTTTCTGGAGATAGCCTCACCAGAAGGTAAGAGAATAACATTACTTGGAGAAACCATTTTGAAAGGACTGCCTGCTCTAGAAGAAGAGTGGGTTGCTGGGCTATGTCCTGCATTCTCTTTATTAAATCCAACTGGGGACTGCAGCTTGCAAACAGGAGCCTGAGAGACAGAGCATTTGTCAGAAATGCAAAAAGTCATTGAGTCTTCGTCCTTACAGTTTTCAATCAGAATTTGCCATAAGGGAGATTTCAGCAAGTGCAAAGTCCATTCAAACTTGTCTGGTGTCAGAAGTAGGTGAAGAATGAAATTGAACCAACTTACTGGAATTTCAGATGAAAAGGAACTGGCCACCTGTGTGGGATAAGGTGCAAAGTGCTTCCCCCAGAGCTCAGTACCTTCCTCAGACATAAGATGAGCACCATCAATAACAGATAAAGCATGTTGAGAGGCCAAATTTAAAATATCTTGTGAACTGATAGTTGGTTTAGAAGAATTATCCAAATTAATATTGATTATACCTGTAGAGGGTCCAGCATTTTCCCCAATTGGGATAGAGTTCAGATAATCCTCATTCTCTTTTGACCCTTCCTTAATCAGGCCTTGTTCTGCAACAACCTGAAATTTATCCGAAGGAACCTGCACTGGATCTGCAACATTAGTTACTTCTACTCATGTGGCTTGCACTTCCATTGTGTCCTGCTGTGGGTTGAGATTAGTGTCATTCATATTCTCCTCTGCATTGTTCATGTTTTGTGCTCCAGCTGGTTGCTGCTCCATTTGCTCAGCAGCTCCCAACAGTTGATCCACAGGTGCAATGAACTCACCTTCTTCAAAATCATTGTCAGCATCATCAGAAGCATAGGCTTGCAGCAAATTGTGCAAACCAACTCCTAGAGGAACCTCATTGTTTTCCAAAGCAATTTGATTCACCTCTTGATTCAGAATGTTAAGTCCAGCATTATGAGAGGATAAACCTTCAGACAGAGAAACTGTTGTGGTAATACTGCTATTAGGCATAACTTCATTACCATCTAACTGAACTTCTTCATGTTGCTGTTGTTGCACAATGTCCATAGGCTATGCTGCTGGCTGAGGAAAAGCCCAGTGGCCCTGCTCATCCCACTCTTCCCACTCAGCATTGTCAACAGGGGCATTATTGAATTGCATGTTGTGAAATCCTGGAAAGTCATTTGCATTCTGAGGTATTGGATGTGGGTCAACTCCAAGAGGGGGGAAATGATCTTCATCTGCAGGCCCACCTCCCTGCATTTCCTGCATATTATATCAAGTTTTTAAACCGAAGACAATTTCATAGTTGACACTGTTTATTAGAACTAGAGTATGAATGCCTAACATGACCTATCAATACTACTTATGTGTAGGATGAACTAGAGTATATGAATGCAACTAAAAGAATACATGACCTATCAAAACTATTTTTTGCACTGTCAATGCTTTTGGCAAAAAAACAAAGATGGCAAGCAAAATTATAAATGTTTACACACTAGTTTTGGAGCTATCAAGTTAGGTTATGAAAGCTTTGGCACTGTCAAAGCTTTATCACTAGCAAAGCTTACATTTTGCCACTAACTAGTTTTCAGTTTGGCACATTCAAACCTTACATTTTGGCACTGTCAAAGTTTACATTTTGGCACTCTCAAAGTTCAATTTGACACATTCAAATCTTAGATTTTGCCACTATCAGAGTTTACATTTTGGCACTATCAATGCTTTTTTTCTAACCATTTTGGCACTATCAAAGCCCATTAATTGAAACTAGAATGAACCCTAGATAATATTCTGTAGTGCCGAGATTCAAGTACACAAATCGAGAGGGAGATGCTCACCGAGGACTGGAGCCGCTATGCATCATCGCACGCCTGCATCTCCATCGCCGTCGCCTGCCGTTGTCGCCAAAACCCTAACATTTGGGTTCAAATAAAAAGATTCAGGAAAGATCCAGCAATGGCAGTGAAAGGGGAGGTGTAGATGTATGGCAGCGAGAGGATGAGGGCTAGAAGAATAATAGAGCACCGGAGAACATCAGAAATGATCAAAATCACCGTCGGTAGAAGGGGATCGATGGAGTAGGTGGCGAGAACGAAAGGGGAACGAGAAAGAGAGAGAGAGAGAGAGAGAGAGAGAGAGAGAGAGAGAGAGAGAGGCGTCGAGTGGGCGAGGGGTCCATGCCCCCCTATATTTTGACCCGCCCGCGTCGGACGCAATGTTCGGCTAGGCCCAATAGGCCCATGTCAGAAAAATAATTAAATCATCATTTTGTTTTAGAAAATACTCAAAATTGAAAAGGATTCAAAATAAGAAAAAGACTCAAAATTATAAATGATTAATAAAATTTTTAAAGACTCAAAATCATAAAAGATTCAAAATAATAAAAATACTCAATTTATAAAAGATTCAAAATAATAAAAGAATCACAATTATAAAAGATTCAAAATAATAAAATACTAAAAATTATAAAGGATTCAAAATAATAAAAGACTCAGAATTGTAAAAGATTCAAAATTATAAAATATTCAAAATAATAAAAATTCTCAAAATAAGAATAAGATTCAATATTATAGAAGTTTCAAAATAATAAAAAGGCTCAAAATAAGAAAAGACTCAAAATTATAAAAGATTTAAAATAATAGAAAGGCATAAAATAATAAAAAGTTCAAAATAATGAAAGGACTCAAAATTATTTTTGGTGTGCCAGGAATTAGATTGAAATGCAACGCGAGCATTAGCTTCTGCCTGGTCAGTACAAATTGGCCTACCAAACTGTGTCATGCTAGAAAAAAGCAACGCCTGGACTAACTATATAAAGGTGTTGTACCAAATATGCCAATGCCACCGACATTTTAAGTCTTGGTAATGGCGCGCCGCCAATTAAAGTTGTGGCTAGCCATTTCTCCACTAGTGACATTCGGTCTTGGATTAAGATTACAAGAGCTATCGGCTCAAGTGGAACAAAACACCAATGCATAAAGCATGGCCTCCCACCATTTCCCATGTTATAAATTATCATAATTATATCCATTGTACAAAATGAATGTATTAGAGTCAGGTTCAACAACCCATAAGCAGCAACAGATAGATATAACATTACTTGAGAAACAAACCTAAGCATGCATACTACGACAAGAGGAGCAAGGCTAACATGGCAATAACACAAGCAGGTAACTAGGAATGGTAGGTAAATGCAATATCATGGTTACAACAAATAGGTCATGCAGAAGATAGGTATAGAAAGACCACTACAACATCATTACACTAATGCAAGAATATGGGAGAAAGCAATTATTGGAAATATGCCCTAGAGGCAATTATACTTGTATTATTATATTTCCATATTCCTAATTGTAGAGTTTATATTCTATGCTATAACTGCTATGATCCTGCAATATATGATTCAGTGGAAAACTCATTGTCGGTGAGAACGACACCTATGGGGTCACTGGGATCCCTTCTACGGTCGGCGGGCCCGAGGTTGTGCAAAGAGCAGGTCTGACAGGAAGCACACGGGTCGTTTACCCAGGTTCGAGCCGCGGAGATGCGTAATACCCTAGTCCTGCTTTGGTGGATGTATTGAGTGTTCTTGTGCTCTCGAACTAGCTACGGTGGCTGCGTAGTTCCAAAGAGCCGAATCCTCCTCCAGTATGCCTCGGGCCTCCTTTTATAGTCGAAAAGGGGTAGCCACGGTGGCACACATGAGGTGGAATGGTGTACAGTGCGCGAGCTTATCGCCCGGCATTACGGGACAAAGCGCATTAAATGCGCTACTTAGGTGTCCATTAGCTTTATCGGGGACGGGAACAAGGCCCGTCTCGTCCGTCGCCGCTCCGCCTCGCTTCGACACGCGCCCAGGCCAGCGATGTGTGAAACGCCATGTAGGCAGGCAGGCTGCTGGGGTGGCGCGGTGGCAGGGCCTTCACAAAGAGTTGCATGCCACCACGCAGGTGCTTGCTGAGTCGGTGTAGAGGCCGCCCGTCGCCATGCAGGTGCTTGCCCAGCTGGTTGAGCTAGCAGCTGCTTGGGGACGGCGGTGGAGTCTTGGCTGGTGTGGGCCTGGCAGTGGCCCCGCTGATGCCCTCGGCAAGGGTCTTGCCGTGGCATTGCAGTCGTCCCCGGCAAGGCGCTTGTCGGGGGTCTTGTGGATTTCCTCGGCTAGGATCCCGCCGAGGATCGCCGTCTTCTGGTCCTCATCTGATTTCACATGTTTATGATCTTGACGAAGATCTGCATGCCACCACAGAGGCGCCTCCCAAGCCTTGGTTTCAATGTGGTTGGTTGGGTTGGAAACCGTGGGCCCAAGGGTGGCTTCCTCCGCTGGCATCGGGCAGGCTACCCCGGCAAGGCTCTTGCCGGGGCTGCGGAGGCTTCCTCGGCAAGGATCTTGCCGAGGGAGTCTACCTCGCCCTCTTGCCCTCCTGTGTTTCTGGTCTTGACGTTGCCTTTGTTGTCTTGTGCTTCGGCTTCTCTCTGGCTTCCCTCCTCTGCCCTGCTAAGTGTGGCCGTGGCACGTGGCTCTGACTGCCCGTGCACAAGTAAAGGGGTCAAAAGGAGAGCCCCTACTTTTGTACACCGATAGGAGCCCTCGGGTCTGGGCCACACATAAGCGCGACGCGTTGTTGGGCCAGGCCCAGAACGGTGCGCGGGCAGGTGGGGCGGATTTTACGGCGGTAACTGTTCGTCCGCTGCGCTTCTCCACGACCTGCGTTGAACGTGCGATGTGGAGAGTCATGCGTGACGTGGGGGGTCATGTGTGGGGCGGTTCCCGCATGCATGCGTCACATCGTGGTAAAGAGGCGGCTCGCGCCTTCCTCATAAAAAGAGGGAGGCGCGGAGGCGCGGCTCATTTACTCAGTGGACTCAGGTCGCGGTCTTCAAGGCGCCCATGCCCCACGATCACAGGGCGGGGAACGGTCGCCTCACCCTTCATCTCGATCATGCTCGCTCGCCACGCGTCCTCCATGCAGGTGGAAGGCGGTGGAGGCGGGAAACCGGGCCGTCGCTGATTGGGGCAGCGGGTCGGTCCTGATTCCCTGCGCCTCTGATGGCTGGATTGGCTGAGTGGGGCGGCCGAGCCTCGACCCCGCCCCTTTATAAGGAAGGGGAGGGGATGTCATCCCACATTCTCCCAGCATCCATCCTCTTCCACCTTCGCTCCTTTCTTCCATCCGCCATGGTGAGAGGAGGTGCTGGGCCTTCGACGGTGGCGGCAAGGGTCGCCGCTCGACAGCGTGTTCCCCCTTCTCAAGAGCCCGCGGCAGCGGAGCCGGTTACGAGAGGAAGGGGGAGGGGGCGAGGCCGGGGTCGCCGTGGTGCTCCGGGAAGACGGGGACGAGGCGGCGCAATGGTCGTGCCTCCGCCATCGATGCCCCCCGCGATGGAGGGCCATGTCGGGGACCAGCCCCACGAGTTCTTCATCAGGCTGCGCCGGCCACCGCGGCGTCGTCTCCGCCTCCCCACCCCATTTTCTCGGGCGATGGAGCTCAATCCGCCCTAGACCCTCAGGTTGCACATGAGGGGCTACGGGAACGGCGGCACGCGGTTCGACGTCGACTTCCCCGCTCCTCCGTCGCGGATGGAGAACATTTGCTCGCGTCCAAAGCTTGACGGCGGGGCTCGTCCTCTACTTCAAGTTAATGGAGGGCGGCCTGCTCTCCGTCAAGGTCTTTGGAGATCTTGGAACTCGCCTAAAGTGCTGCGTGGAGAGCTCCTCCGACGATGAAGATTCTTCCTCGAGCAGGAGTGACGAGGAGGACAGCGACAGCGACGACGAGGGAGTCGAGCGGCGGGATGCCGACCCCGACTCCGACTGACCGCGCCGCCCCTCCCTCGGCCACGCGCCCTGCCGAGGGCCTTCCTTGCCAAGCTCTCCATCGGGGCGCTCCCCGTCGTCTCCTTGGCCGGCTGGCGTAGGAGGGCCGAGAAGGCGAAGAAGGCGGGTGGCGGCCGTCAAGTCGAAGTACGCGGGCACCGACGCCTTCATCGTGTATTGCCGGCCCGCTGCCTCATCTTCTAGCTCCTTTCCTGACACCAAGATGTTCTCTTGGTGCCTTCTGCTCCTCATACCTTGCCTAGGCGCTCTTTTTGCCCTCCTCCTAGCTTGTTCCACCTTCTGAGGAGAGGGACAAGGAAGGGATTATGGGCACCTTATCTCTTTTTAGTTTGTAAGCCTGCGGGCACTTGTTAGATTTAAAATTTGTAATCCCCTTGCTCATGTTTTTCATCCCGTATGAACTGTACCTGTATGGGACGTTTTTAATGAAAAAGGGTGCTTGCCCGGTTTCTTTGTGCGTGAGCGAGGCCCATGCCAAGGGATGAATCCTTGTTATTTTTAAGATAAACATTGTCGCCCGGCAATAGGCCTTGCCGTCCCCCCACTTCAGTCGACCATTCTCACGCTCTTGGCGGAGGCAGGGGTGAAGTAGAGTTAGGCCCCTTGTTCATTTTCTTGCCACCGCGACTACGACCAAGTTCCGACCCAAGAGATAGCTCTATGGTACAGGAAAAGGGGAGCACGATGGTTTAAGAATATAAACGAGGTTTCACATGTCCCATTTCCATATGGAAATGCTTAATAGGGGATGAAAGACTTATCTGAATCCGCAGCCCCCGGCAACCTTGGCTTGCCGTGGTTGGATCCTTGTGTCTTCAGACCCGGGCAGTCTTGCCTTGCCAGGGCCGGAGCGCCGGTTCGTCCTCTTTCTCCCAAGCGGCTCAGCAGAAGTGTCCATGTGCCCTGCGAACCAAAGAGGACAGAAAGACGCAAACTCGACCGCTAGGCTAGGGGTTAGTCGCCGCTAAGCACTATCAACACTAACCGAGGGAGAGACTTAACCTAGCATGCATGCTATAACTTAGGGCGCCAGCGCTTCGTTTATTTATGCTCAGGGTCTGCGCCTGGCTTTGTACAGAGGGTTACATGCCTTGCCGGCAAAGCTTGTACAAAAGGTGGCTTGCCGAGAGGCCCGGCAACCGCACCTTATGGGTAAAACTTGCGAAGATGTTCGATGTTCCAGGAGTTGCTCACTGGGACAGCATCCTCGGTCTCCAGGCGGACTGCGCCAGGCCTGGTGACTCGTATTACTTGATAAGGGCCTTCCCACTTCGGCATCAACTTGTTGGAATTCTTGATCGATTGAACGCGCCGAAGAACAAGGTCGCCTTCCTCAAAACTTCGGGCATGAACCTTGCGGCTATGGTAGCCGGCGCAAGGCTTGCTGGTAGCGTGCTGCTCTCACAGCCGCCCGAAGACGATCTTCCTCAAGGAGCGTTGCGTCATCTTGTCGCAATTGCTCTTGCTCAAGCTCGTAGTAAGCGAGCACTCGAGGTGACCCGTATATGAGTTCCGTGGGGAGAGCTGCTTCTGCCCCGTATACCAGGGCAAAGGGTGTCTGGCCGGTGGCTCGATTTGGCGGCGTCCTGATCGACCAAAGAACCACCGGCAGCTCATCAATCCAGCGCCTTCCGCTCTTGTGCAGCCTGTCAAAAGTCTTTGTCCTCAGGCCTCGCAACACTTCAGCATTTGCCCTCTCTGCCTGGCCGTTGCTCCTTGGGTGTGCCACGGAAGTTTAATAGACCTTGCTGCCGAGGTCTTGGATGTATTGCATGAAGGTGTGGCTTGTGAACTGCGTGCCGTTGTCGGTGATGACTCTGTTTGGTACAGCAAAACGGCAAACTAGCCCCTTGAAGAACTTGACGGCTGACTGTGCTGTCACCTTCCTCACTGCTTCCACCTCCGGCCACTTTGTGAACTTGTCGATCGCAATGTACAAGTACTCAAAGCCCCCGACAGCATGGGGGAAAGGGCCAAGGATGTCGAGCCCCCAGACCGAGAATGGCCAGGAAAGAGGAATTGTTTGAAGGGCTTGAGCTGGCTGATGAAGCTTCTTCGAATGGAACTGACACGCTTCACACTTGGTTACTAGTGCCGTTGCATCCTGGAGGGCAGTGGGCCAGAAGAAACCCTGCCGGAACGCCTTGCCGGCAAGGGCCCTCGACCCTATGTGGGAGCCACATATGCCTCCGTGTATCTCTGCCAACAGCTGCAGTCCTTCCTCCCGGGGAATGCACTTCAATTTCACACCGTTCGGTCTCTTCCTGTAGACGACGTCATCGAGGAACTGATACATAGCAGACCGACGAGCTACTTTCTCTGCTTCTTCCTGCTCCTCGGGAAGCTCCCCTATTTGGAGGAATCGCACAGTATGTTGTGCCCATGCCGGAGCCTGGGGCTCGACGGCAAGTACCAAAGGCATTTCTTCTGCCATGGGAGCGGCCGTCTCTACGGCCAGGGTTTGACAGCCTGCCGGAGTCAGTTGCTCCTCGGCAGGCTCAGAATCCACGGCAACACCCTTGCCGGCAGCCCCCGGGGGCTCAGCGGGAAAGTACTTGCCGGGGCCTGATTTTCTTCTTTTGTTCTGCCCCGTTGATGGTTCGATGGATGGTTGAGTTAACCGAAGCAAAAAAGTACCTGGTTCCACAGGTAGCTTGAATGCAGTGCGCTTTGACAAGTAATCGGTGATGTCGTTCTCCGCTCGGGGAACGTGCTCCACTTGTATACCGTCAAAGCGCTCTTCCAGCTTCCTCATCTCATCTACGTAGGCCTCCATCAATGGGCTCTGATAATCTTTATTGACTTGTCTGACGACAAGCTGCGAATCACCCCTGACGATGAGCTTCTTAACCCCGAGGTCTGCCGCGATCCTGAGATCGGCAAGCAACCCCTCGTACTCAGCAGTGTTGTTGGTGGACATCTCCTTGGGGAAGTGCATCTGGATTACATACTTGAGGTGCTCTCCGGTGGGTGCGACGAGCAGCACACCAGCACCTTGCAGCGAGAAAGCCCCGTCAAAGTACATGATCCAGTTGTGACTTGCTTCCTTGCCGGGGAGAGTGGTCTCCTGGATTTCCTCGTCAGGCATTGGGGTCCATTCTGCAATGAACTCCGCCAAGACTCTGCTCTGGATTGTCGAAGTACTTTCAAACTTCAACCCAAATCTTGACAACTCCAAGGCCCACTCCACAATCCTTCCGATTGCGTCTGGGTTGTGCAGTATCCGTTGCAACGGGAGGCGGGTGACGACAGTGATCTCGTGGGCTTGGAAGTAATGACGCAGCTTCCTCGAGGCCATAAGGAGGCCAAAGAGAAATTTCTGCACACCGGAGTACCTTGACCTAGCCCCCTGCAAGAGGGAGCTGACAAAGTAAACCGGGTGCTGCATCATCTTCTTCTTCTGCACCACTTCACTTGGTTGCGCGGGCCCTGTCCCGATGGCGTCAGACTCTGTCGGGGGCCTTGCCTTGCCGGCACCAGGCCCTGCCGGGGGAATCTTTGACGTGCCATCCGCCGTTCCTGCCGTTGCCACTGCCTCTTCGTCGACCTCCCTCTGCGCCACCAGCGCGGCGCTGACCACTTGATTCGTCACCGCCAGATACAACAGCAACGGCTCTTGTGGTTTAGGCGCCACCAGTACTTGTGTAGAAGAGAGGTATTTCTTCAGATCCTGCAGTGCTACTTCGGCCTCCGGGGTCCACTCCATTGGGCCCGCCTTTTTCAAAATCTTGAAAAAGGGAAGGGCGCGCTCGGCAGACTTGGAGATGAATAGGCTCATGGCGGCAATGCAGCCAGTGAGCCGACGCACATCCTTGATCCGCTTGGGCGCCTCAATCTGCTCGATAGCCTTGATCTTGTCTAGGTTTGCCTTGATCCCACGCTACGACACAAAGAACCCAAGAAGTTTGCCAGACGGAACGCTGAAGACACACTTCTCAGGGTTCAGCTTGAGGTTGATCTTGCGCAGGTTGGCAAACGTCTCTTCTAAGTCTTGTACAAGAGTTTCCTTGTCCTTGGTTTTGACCACTATGTCATCCATGTAAGCTTCCATATTTCTATGTAGCTGGGGCTCAAAACCAATTTGGTCCGCCCTTGCGAACGTCGAGCCAGCACTCTTCAACCCGAAAGGCATCCGTAAAAAGCAATACGTACCACATGGGGTGATGAATGCTGTCTTCTCTTCGTCTTCTCTTGTCATGAAGATCTGGTGGTAGCCCGAGTAGGTGTCGAGGAATGATAACAAATCACACCCGGCCGTGGAGTCAACAATATGGTCGATGCGCAGCAATGGGAAGGGGACCTTAGGACAAGCCTTATTGATATCTGTGTAGTCAATACACAGCCTCCACTTCCCGTTTGCCTTGCACACCACCACCGGATTGGCCAACCACGTCGGATGGAGCACTCCCCTCACCAAGCCTGCTGCTTCCAACTTCCTGATCTCCTTTGTGATGAACTCCTGCCATTCCAAAGCTTGCTTCCTAACCTTCTGCTTGACGGGTCGCGCATGGGGGCAGACAACAAGGTGGTGCTCAATCACCTCCCTGGGAACGCCGGGGATGTCAGATGCTTGCTACCTCTTGAGCACTGCGTTGGTTTTCCCTTGAAGAGGAAATGGTGATGCAGCAAAGTAGCGTAAGTATTTCCCTCAGTTTTTGAGAACCAAGGTATCAATCCAGTAGGAGGCCACGCACGAGTCCCTCGCACCTAAACAAACAAATAAATCCTCGCAACCAACGCGATAAGGGGTTGTAATTCCCTACACGGTCACTTACGAGAGTGAGATCTGATAGATATGATAGGATAATATTTTTGGTATTTGTATGATAAAGATGCAAAGTAAAATAAAAGTGAAATAAAAGGCAACGGAAATAGCTAAGTGTTGGAAGATTAATATGATGAAAAATAGACCCGGGGGCCATAGGTTTCACTAGTGGCTTCTCTCAAGAGCATAAGTATTTACGGTGGTGAACAAATTACTGTTGAGCAATTGACAGAATTGAGCATAGTTATGATAATATCTAGGTATGATCATGTATATAGGCATCACGTCCGAGAAAAGTAGACCGACTCCTGCCTGCATCTACTACTATTACTCCACACATCGACCGCTATCCATCATGCATCTAAAGTATTAAGTTCATAAGAACAGAGTAACGCTTTAAGCAAGATGACATGATGTAGAGGGATAAACTCATGCAATATGATATAAACCCCATCTTGTTATCCTCGATGGAAACAATACAATACGTGCCTTGCTGCCCCTACTGTCACTGGGAAAGGACACCGCAAGATTGAACCCAAAGCTAAGCACTTCTCCCATTGTAAGAAAGATCAATCTAGTAGGCCAAACCAAACTAATAATTCGAAGAGACTTCCAAAGATAACCAATCATACATAAAAGAATTCAGAAGATTCAAATATTGTTCATAGATAAACTTGATCATAAACCCACAATTCATCGGTCTCAACAAACACACCGCAAAAGAAGATTACATCGAATAGATCTCCACGAGAGAGGGGGAGAACATTGTATTGAGATCCAAAAAGAGAGAAGTAGCCATCTAGCTAATAACTATGGACCCGAAGGTCTCAGGTAAACTACTCACACTTCATCGGAGAGGCTATGGTGTTGATGTAGAAGCCCTCCGTGATCGATGCCTCCTCCGGCGGAGCTCCGGAACAGGCCCCAAGATGGGATCTCACGGGTACAGAAGGTTGCGGCGGTGGAATTAGGTTTTTGGCTCCGTATCTGGTAGTTTGGGGGTACGTAGGTATATATAGGAGGAAGAAGTATCTGGTAGTTTGGAGCTCCGGAATAGGCAAAAAACAGCAATTCTAGGCTGGGCCTCCGGTTAATAGGTTAGTCCCAAAAATAATATAAAAGTGTATAATAAAGCCCAATAATGTCCAAAACAGAATATAATATAGCATGGAACAATCAAAAGTTATAGATACGTTGGAGACATATCAAGCATCCCCAAGCTTAATTCCTGCTCGTCCTCGAGTAGGTAAATGATAAAAACAGAATTTTTGATGTGGAATGCTACTTGGCATAATTTCAATGTAATTCTTCTTAATTGTGGTATGAATATTCAGATCCGAAAGATTCAAGATAAAAGTTCAATATTGACATGAAAGTAATAATACTTCAAGCATACTAACTAAGCAATTATGTCCTCTCAAAATAACATGGCCAAAGAAAGTTCATCCCTACAAAATCATATAGTTTAGTCATGCTCCATTTTCGTCACACAAGAATGCTCTCATCATCCACAACCCTAATGACAAGCCAAGCAATTGTTTCATACTTTAGTAATCTCAAACTTTTTCAACCTTCACGCAATACATGAGCGTGAGCAATGGATATAGCACTATGGGTGGAATAGAATATAATGATGGGGGTTATGTGGAGAAGACAAAAGAGGAGAAAGTCTCACATCAACGAGGCTAATCAATGAGCTATGGAGATGCCCATCGATTGATGTTAATGCAAGGAGTAGGGATTGCCATGCAACGGATGCACTAGAGCTATAAATATATGAAAGCTTAACAAAAGAAACTAAGTGGGTGTGCATCCAACTTGCTTGCTCACGAAGACCTAGGGCACTTGAGGAGGCCCATCATTGGAATATACAAGCCAAGTTCTATAATGAAAAATTCCCACTAGTAAATGAAAGTGACAAAACAAGAGACTCTCTATCAAGAAGATTATGGTGCTACTTTGAAGCACAAGTGTGGTAAAAAGGATAGTAACATTGTCCCTTATCTCTTTTTCTCCCATTTTTTTGGGCCTTCTCTTTTTTTATGGCCTTTCTCTCTTTTATTTATTTATTCCTCACTTGGGACAATGCTCTAGAAAATGATGATCGTCACACTTCTATTTATTTACAACTCAATGATTACAACTCGATACTAGAACGAAGTATGACTCTATATGAATGCCTCCGGCAGTGTACCGGGATATGCAATGAACCAAGAGTGACATGTATGAAAGAATTATGAACGGTGGCTTTGCCACAAATACTATGTCAACTACATGATCATGCAAAGCAATATGACAATGATGAACGTGTCATGATAAACGGAACGGTGGAAAGTTGCATGGCAATATATCTCGGAATGGCTATGGAAATGCGATAATAGGTAGGTATGGTGGCTGTTTTGAGGAAGATATAAGGAGGTTTATGTGTGAAAGAGCGTATCATATCACGGGGTTTGGATGCACCAGCGAAGTTTGCACCAACTCTGAATGTGAGAAAGGGCAATGCATGGTACCGAAGAGGCTAGCAATGATGGAAGGGTGAGAGTGCGTATGATATGGACTCAACATTAGTCATAAAGAACTCACATACTTATTGAAAAAATCTAGAAGTCATCAAAAACCAAGCACTACGCGCATGCTCCTAGGTGGATAGATTGGTAGGAAAAGACCATCGCTCGTCCCCAACCGCCACTCATAAGGAGGACACTCAAAGAACACCTCATGTTTCAAATTTGTTACATAACGTTTACCATACGTGCATGCTATGGCACTTGCAAACTTCAACACAAGTATTTTTCAAATTCACAACTACTCAACTAGCACAACTTTGATATCACTACCTCCATGTCTCAGAACAATCATCAAGCATCAAACTTCTCTTAGTATTCAACACACTCATAAGAAAGTTGTTACTAATCTTGAATACCTAGCATATTAGGATTATTTAAGCAAATTACCATGCTATTTAAGACTCTCAAAATAATCTAAGTGAAGCATGAGAGATCAATAGTTTCTATAAAACAAATCCACCACCATGCTCTAAAAAGATATAAGTGAAGTACTAGAGCAAAAACTATATAACTCAAAAGATATAAGTGAAGCACATAGAGTATTCTAATAATTTCCGAATCATGTGTGTCTCTCTCAAAAGGTGTGTACAGCAAGGATTATTGTGGAAAATTAAAAAGCAAAGACTCAAATCATACAAGACGCTCCAAGCAAAACACATATCATGTGGTGAATAAAAATATAGCTCCAAGTAAAGTTACCGATGGAAGTAGACGAAAGAGGGGATGCCTTCCGGGGCATCCCCAAGCTTTGTCTTTTAGGTGTCCTTAGATTATCTTGGGGGTGCCATGGGAATCCCCAAGCTTAGGCTCTTGCCACTCCTTGTTCCATAATCCATCAAATCTTTTACCCAAAACTTGAAAACTTCACAACACAAAACTTAACAGAAAATCTCGTGAGCTCCGTTAGCGAAAGAAAACAAAAGACCACTTCAAGGTACTGTAATGAACTCATTATTTATTTATATTGGTGTTAAAACTACTGCATTCCAACTTCTCTATGGTTTATAAACTATTTTACTAGCCATAGATTCATCAAAATAAGCAAACAACACACGAAAAACAGAATCTGTCAAAAACAGAACAGTCTGTAGCAATCTGTAACTAACGCAAACTTCTGGAACTCCAAAAATTCAGCCAAAATAGGACGACCTAGACAATTTGTTTATTGATCATAAGCAATTGGAATCAATATTTTATCACGTTCTGGTGATTTTTAACAATTATTTCGTGAACAGAAAGTTTCTGGAATTTTCTGCAAGATCAAATAACTATCATCCAAGAAGATCCTATAGGTTTAACTTGGCACAAACACTAATTAAGACATAAAGACACATATAACCAGAGGCTAGATCAAAGATTTATTCCTAAACAGAAGCAAAAAGCAAAAAAAAACTAAAAATAAAATTGGGTTGCGTCCCAACAAGCGCTATCGTTTAACGCCCCTAGCTAGGCATTGAGATTTCAATGATGCTCACAAGAAAGATAGCAATTGAAACATAAAGAGAGCATCATAAATCATGTGAAAAACAAATCTAAGTCTAACATACTTCCTATGCATAGGCATTTTATAAGCAAACAAATTATCAAGGCAATCAAAAACTAGCATATGCATGGAAGAAGAAAGAAACAATAGCAATCTCAACATGACGAGAGGTAATTTAGTAACATGAAAATTTCTACAACCATATTTTCCTCTCTCATAATAATTACATGTGGGATCATAAACAAATTCAACAAAATAGCTATCACAATAAATATTTTCAACATGATCCACATGCATGCAAAGTTGACACTCTTCCAAAATAGTGGGATTAACATTAACTAAACTCATGACCTATCCAAACCCACTTTTATAAATAAAAAATCATAAGATTGAATATTCTCCAAATATGTGGGATCTAAAGTTGACACTCTTCCAAGCCCACTTTCAATATTATTGCAAACAATATTATCAATCTCCGAAAAAGGATTGGACTCTGCGACATCGACCGACGCGACGCTATACCGGAAAGACTAAAGAAAGGTATGTATTTTAGTCACATGAATTTTGCAAACTAAAAATTTGGGCAAATTGACTCAGTTATATTTTCCGATAAAAGGTTCCGAATGGGGTTATATGCCTTAGTGAAACTCAGGGTAAAGTGGCAGAGGTATGACCTCGGGAAGAAAGAAAGATCGGGCGGAAACGGGGTTCGAACCCGCGACTTCTGGCGTGACAGACCAGCACTCTAACCAACTGAGCTATTTCAACGCAGGTTGGGAAAAATCCAAAATAAAAGAATGGACGTGAGAGACGCTTTGTACTATTTGTGTTATTAAATCGAATTTGTTCATCTCCAGGTAACTCCATCTTTTTCAGCTCTGCTCGCTCACTTTTGAAAGGAAAGGAGACTGATCCTGACGTCGGCAAGTCAGAATTAATTGGCAAGGGGTCAACGATTAAGGGAATTGCTTAAACAATCCCAGGAAAATCCTCTCCCAGTGGAAGAGCAGATAGCTACTATTTATACCGGAACAAGAGGCTGGAAGGTCAGCCTAGCTAGTCTTGTCAATCGGCCCTGACTCGTCTTCTCCTTGGTACCTACCGCTATTGAAACTTCGGTACCTATATTCCTGGAACAAGACAGACCTTCGTGAAGACCTTCTATTTTGGAATACAATTCCAGCTCGCACCCACTCTGGCCCGCCCAGCGGGGCCTGAGTGAGCTCAGTGGTCAGCCCCTGACGTTAGGGGTCTTTCGCTTTTGCCAGATCTATAGAGATATTACGAGTCCTCCGTCCCAGATTCCCTCGCCGCGGCCATCTGGTTCACCGGTACTCCAACCTCTCCACTTCTCACTAAAGAAAACCCCTTTTAAGCAAAACCTCTTGTACAAAATCCCAATTCACCCTGTCATATGCTTTTTCAAAGTCTAGCTTTAGTATGACCCCCTCTTGTTTAGTCCTCTTTTTTAGTTGCTTAAAGATTCTAGATATTGCTTTTTCTATTATAGGAAGTGTTGCATTCCCCTTCAGGGTGTTTGTCAGTGGCGTCACCCGATAGGGTGTGTGCCCGGAAGAGAGAAGAAAAACATGTTGCTTGCTATTTCTGGTTGAAGAGTGGGAGAGGCAGGATTCGAACCTACGTAGAAAACCTTCAACAGATTTACAGTCTGTCACTTTTGACCACTCGGCCACTCTCCCCTTCCCGGGGATACGCCCTCCTCAAACAAAGGGTTCCTGAATAAGAAGGATGGCGGCCTTCGTTCTTAAGTTAAGAAGAGCAGGGAACCGGATAAAATCGTATATCGAAACGACTTCTGGCATCACCGGAGGGATCGGAACCACATTCGTAGGCCGACAATTTTTGTGGATAGGTCGAACTATTGGAAGCAAATGGAAAAGGCCCGGCACCTTCCTCCTAGCTGAGTATGGATGCTGAAGTTAGCTGGAGTGTGGGGTGAGTGCGTGGTAGATGGAACTCCTATTTACCGCATTTCTTCTTACACTTCCAACTTGAAGAGGAAGAAGCCCAATAGAAGTTCACTGACCATCCCTGTCAAACATAACCCAAGGTAGGATCGAGAGGAGAAGAATAGGACTCTTGCTAGTATCATAACCTCTCGATGGGCCTATAATCACATGAAAACCATAAAAGCCAGTTGCTAAGAAAAAGGTAGAACCATAAATACTATCCGTAATAGTGGAGGGTGCTTGGTAATATTCCATTCCTTGAACATTTTCTATTTTAGAACTTCAGGTTTCAAAGACTTTTCCCACAATAGAGGCTTTGTTCTTTTTGAGCAGAAAGAATGAATCTAGTATCGACGGAATGGTATCTATCTTCTTAATATTCATTTTCCAGGGGAATGAGCCAACCGAAAGATCTTTGTCACGGACTTTTTCTTTGTTCTTTTTTTCAGATTGGAGGAATTCCTCATATCCAAGGCAGCTCCCCACAAACACCCCACCCATATGACTATGCCCCCTTTTGAATCGACAGTAGATTGGGCTTCATAGCTACTTTCATTCTAAATACGAATATTAGTCCCCTCAATGATCGGCTTTACACCAGGAAGGAGCAATGAGATAAACTCACCCCCCATGGCGAGACTAGACAGATTCATGGCCTCCTACTTGAACATTGTCCCAAAAACAACGGTCACACCCTTGCCAAACACCTCCTCAGCTGACGATAATATATCGGACATTGGACTGCAGGGCCTTAGTTGGCCAAAAGTAATACAAATGATTGTAATATGACAACCCCCAGGGGAGCTAGCCTTTGTGTTAAGATTAAAAAGAAGAGCCCTCTTTTCATACGACTCGGTGATTCCATTGCTCTATCTGGCCGCAAGATTCGATCGCGTACAACCTTTTCGGGAAATAAAAGGGCCGGCGAGGGAAAAGCTGAAGCTAAGGGGAAGCAGAATCAACAAGAAATCCAGGAAATCACAGTGAAAAAAAACGGTTTTCTCGACTGAAAGTTGTTGATTAATGAAAAGAAGAATCAAAATGGTGTGTTTTCCGATACTGAATTAATAGATTTACAGAATCAAATTGCAAATTGCACAATGAAGTTCGATGAGGATAATCTATTTAAAGTAACTCCTAACATTAGTGGAATTTCTTCTTTCAACACGTACATCGACGAGGGTGTCGATGACTTGAGTGAGGAATGGTCATGTGCTAGAGGCCGTACCTTTGGAGTAAGACCTCAACAAGGGGGCGGCAAACCCGTGTCAAATATATAGCGGATTTGGGCGCTCTAGCCAAAATGAATCCTATTTCGGCTATGACCTTCTCCATTATAATGTTCTCATACGCCCATTCCCAATGCGGAGCGCCTTTATTTTCGTATTGAACTCCGCTAGGAAGAAAAAGTTAGACCGTAGCCTTGTCGAACAACCTCGTTTCTCGCTTTTGTCGATTGACTCGTGGGATGATGATGCCGTCCGTTTTCATTTCGTGAAAGTCCCCGGCAGAGGAAAGGGCTGTAGGTGATGGCGCGTTCTGCTTCTTAGGGCGATGAAATCGTTCCTATGGGACACTCGGACTAGGTGAACTCTCCAGAACAAACACAACCTAGGTGGTTTGACTAATGTTTTGGCACATTAGACTAACCTAAGACAACTCCTGGCTACATTTAGTCCTATTGAGATACAAGCTGTTACCAACCTGATACAACGCAAGTCACAAGCTTGACACAACGAGAATGGCTGCAACTGACAACTCCTGCATCTGAGATTGACAACTCTAGTAACAGAGAATGAGCGTACAAGTACCGTGAGGGAAAGGTGAAAAGAACCCCAATCGAGGAGTGCAATAGAGAACCTGAGATCCAATGCGAACAATCAGTCGAAGGAGCGAAGCGCGGGCGCACTCACTCTAACGGCGTACCTTTCGCATGATGGGTCAGCGAGGAAATGGGAACAGCGGCTTAAGCCATTAGGTGTAGGCGCTTACAGAGGTGGAAGATTTACGTTCTTCCCTATCTCCTTCGGTCAAGTAGTTCTGCTTCCGATGCCGGAGGAGCAGGGTGGGATAGAAGGGTAGTTTCTGAGTTCGAGATGTCTGAGCTTGGAGGTTCCGCTTCTCTAATGTGATAATACAGCAACAAGCAACGCCGCTCCCGTGCGCTCATCCCTTGCTTGCCTCTTGAGCGCTATCTGATCTTATTTTTGTATTTCAAATATGGAACCTGCCTTTTTAATGGGACATCCCGGCAACAGGCCTACTCATGCATGTGGCCAAGTACTCGACCAATCCTCGGAGTGAAGGGATGAACGAATTCTCGAGGTCTGGTTCATTGAGGTCAGCATCACATGAAACCTTTAGCACTTCCATTCGATATTGGATGGAGTATGGCTGGAAGGTCAGCCTAGCTAGTCTTGTCAATCGGCCCCGAGTAGAATGAGGGAAAGCGGCTCGATCGAGAAAAAAGAGGAGTAGACTAGAAAACCTAGAACTTCAAAAGTCACTATCAATGAATTCCCGAGCAATTCTAAACCAACATATGCTCCGTATAGACGGAATCTCATATAAGAACCTAACAGAAGTTTCGCGACTCCTTCATGGAGCTTATTTTTTTCCTTGCAGAAAAGAGATCCCTTACCCTTTCTTTAGAAAATGATGAATATGAAGTCCGGGAGGCTGCGGGTACTATGGATCCTCTGACTCCCAATCGGGTTACCTTCTTGGGTCTCGCCGGTGTTGCCTGCAATGGCACCGAAGATGAAATAGAGAGTCCCAATATCCTTGTGGTTAGTAGAGAAGAGCAATCGAACCATATTTGTCATTTTTTATTTGAGAAATGAAAACTTTCCTTATCAAAGAGGGGCCGGGGGCTGGAAGAGAAAACGTTTAAAATCTACGAGTTGCCTTAGTAAGAAAGTTCCTCCTTCTCGCTATAGAAATGATCTTTAAGACAACCTATCTGTTTCGGTTTTGAAGAAGACAAAAATGAGTCAGTGCCAGGTGTCCCCGGTCACGTCGAGCAGAACGTGCAGGGAAGGAATCGTTGAGTTCACTGGGAAGAATGGCGTCCATGCCAACGACTAAGGAGAAGGGGACCAGTGGCTATACAGATTGACGTCCAATAAGCCCAGAGAGCCTCAAGAAGGCGATCTGGCCAGTCTCCTCCAACAAACTTAGCACAATGCCCGGTAAGCTAAACACTCAATTCTACATCTCCGGGAATGCAACGAACTTCTACTTCTAGATAGGTATAATAGATAGACGGGGGGGCCCACTAGTCCTGTATTCCGGTAGTTCAGGAGTGAGTAATTATCATCAGGTTCCAGTGACCCCAGATGCGAGTGCGAGTGCATATCAAATTATGAGTTATCTCTTGCTTAACATAGAAATGGGTAGGAGAACGAATCTTCTTCCATCTTAAGACGGTAAAATCCCAGATTTACGTTCAATAATCCCTGGGGCTTTCACTTTGACACGTCTTCGTTCGTGATCGCTTAGAGCCCCTTTTCCATCAATAGGTAGTCCCAAGGCGTCGACCACACGGCCTAACATGGCCTTTTCCCGCAGGAACATCCACAATAGATCCAGGCTTTTTCTTACTGATGGACTGATCTTGGGAGTTTAGACTCATGGGCCAAGCCTGCTATCAGGCAGTGAGTGGGAATCAATCCTGAAAGAGAGAAGGTCTAGTGCTCTCAGAAAATATTTGATTCGCCGAAAAATTGGCCGCTCGGACCTTCCATTTCCGTCAAATGACCCGGCTTCCCCTGGCTCTTCCACCGTCCGGGCTCCCTTTCCTCCCTATGCTCCCCCGGCGCAGGCCCACCACGCTTCGCGCCTGCGGCGTTTTCGCCAGACGTTGTCTTATTTAAAAGAGTCCCCTGTCTCGTGAACGATTGAACTTGGTAAACTTTGAAATAATCGTTTAGATAGCATTAGCCGCTTTTCTTCCTTTTCTCTGCCAGTCTTTCAAGTTCTCACCCTCCCAGAAAAGAAGGGACCGCTGGTCGACATCAGCACTCTCTGGTAACCCAATGGTCTCGATATCCCCAACCATGAAATTGGATTCTCTCGGAGGTCTTCCTTGAAAATTGGGGTCCTCTCTTAATCGAATTCTAAAGAAACATCAGTTTCAAATCACTTCCATTGGGCTGAGCGGGTCATATATGCCTTTTGGCTTTCACCTATGTTATGTATTCTCTCACAATCACTGCTAGCAATAAGTGAAAAGGCGGCTAGCGTTATCTGATTAGATCCTTGCTTCAAACTCAACTGAATCAAGTTTCCAAAATAGATGTGGAAGAGGCAAAGGGAAGAGCGGGGTTGCCGAATTGTTTCTCAGAGCCGGACGAAACAAACAACTAGCAGAAAGAAAGATGAACGCACTTTCACTCCTTGCTCTTCAGCACGTACTCACACGAGGGACTCTCAAATCTCCATTTCAGACCATAATCTTTTGATCCCTTTACCGAAGTGATTGATAGCAGGGCTAAAAAATCCAAATCCTTTGACACTCCTTTTCAGCTGCTATTTGAATACATGTTCAAATGCAAAAGAGCTCGACTTCGAGTATGGTCTTGTTCTTAACTACTTGAGAGATAGGACGCCCCATCTATGGACCAAGAGAACGAGATATTGACTTTTTTACATCTGTAACTACATTCTCACATTTCTTTTTTGATCTCATGACTTTTTATGCGATCAGAAAACGAATGAAATCAGAAAGATAGGCGGATGACTTGACCCCATTTTGCCTTTCTAGGTTGGTGGGCACTTTCACCATTCAACCATGGATGCTTTAGCGAGTGAACTAGGTTTTTATTTGAGAGCGAACTAGGTTTTTAGTGGTATTCCTTCTCGAGCTTCTATTCTTCCGTTAAGGGTCAGAAAAGAAGATGGTCCCGCCCTTACTTCGGCTTGAGGAGTCGTTTTCTCGCTATCTTCTTCGTCTGGATTAGCCTTTTAGTAGCCTAGTAGGTTGTTTGAGTTTCAGGAAAGGAAGAGGTGCTTTCTAAAACAGCCGTTACCGCTATGTTTTTTTTCAATAAGTTCTTTTAGAGCATCGTGCCCCACTGTTTTTCAAAATCTAGCAATACCATTCAGAACAAGGTCGACGAGGAGTGACCGATCGAGGGAACGAACGAGGAAGACCGACCTAAAATAAATAGAGTTTCCGACGTTAGGAGGGATTTACTCCAAAAAGCTGGAAAAAAGAGCAAATCTCGGATAGCCTAACTTGTTTTCTTGCCCTGGAAAAGGCAGCTACTATCCCTGCTGGATTTCCAGAAAACGGAATGTACCTAGGGAACAATGAGAGCGTAAGTTGCGGAGTTTTTTCTGGATTATTTTTTTTGGTGCGCTCTTCCTTTTTTGGGATAGAAATAAGGGTTCAGTGGGAGGGCAAGGGGTAGTTAAGTTTCATCATGGGGATTAAATAAATTTTCAAGATCATAAGAAAAATCACCCCAATCATGATCATTGCAACAAATAGTGGACATAGCAAAACTAGCATCCCCAAGCTTAGGGTTTTGCATATTATTAGCACAATTGACATCAAGAGAATTTATAGTAAAATCATTGCAATCATGCTTTTCATCGAAGGAACTATCAAGCATGGGTGCAATAGCAACGATCTCATTTTTAACATAAGGAACTATAGCAAATTCGTCTTCATAAATATTGGCATCATGGCCACAAGAATAGCACGCATCATGTTCATCAAGGGATATTTCAACCAAATCATCGGAATCATCATTATCTATAGATTCATGCATATCATTATTTTCTTCCAAAGCAACGGTCATTCTTTCAATAAATTCCTGGACATAGACATTATGAGCGAAGTTTTCATTGCAATATTTAAGTATGACAGAATTTTCAGATTTGTTGAGAGTAAAATCATACTTTTCAATCAAAGAAGAAACTTCATGAGCACCCTTAAAACGACAAATTCTTCAATTTGTTCGATATCATAGTAACTATAAACACCCTTTGCATAAGAAGATAAGATTTCATTATCATTGAACTCACATAGGTAGGGAAGGTGTTTTTTAGGGTTCTTAGAGCAACAAGTAAAATCACAAATTTCACAACGATTCCAAGCATAGCATAGCAAACTATTTATATGATACCATAAGAGCTTCCCTTTTTCAGACAAACGATGACGCACAAAATGAGCATGCTCATCTAAAGATTTCCCATCAACTAGGCTAGTTGGGGTTTCAGCAGGAGCGCATAAGGATCGAAGATGATCCAAGTAGAACACTTTAAGTGGATCCATATATATATATATATATATATATAGATTTTCAGCAAGCGAAGATGCAAGCATATGGAAGGCACATGGCAACACGAGAAAACAAAAGGACGAACGGAAAAGAGAGGGCGAATAAAACGGCAAGGGTGAAGTGGGGGAGAGGAAAACAAGAGGCAAATGGCAAATAATGTAATGCGGGAGATAAGGGTTTGTGATGGGTACTTGGTATGTTGACTTTTGTGTAGACTCCCCGGCAACGGCGCCAGAAATGGCTCATTGCTGGGAGTCAAATCTTGTCTTGACTTGGTGCGAATCTCCCTGGCAACGGCGCCAGAAAGCCTTCTTGCTACCTGCACTGCGTTGGTTTTCCCTTGAAGAGGAAAGGGTGATGCAGCAAAGTAGCGTAAGTATTTCCCTCAGTTTTTGAGAACCAAGGTATCAATCCAGTAGGAGGCCACGCACGAGTCCCTCGCACCTACACAAACAAATAAATCCTCGCAACCAACGCGATAAGGGGTTGTCAATCCCTACACGGTCACTTACGAGAGTGAGATCTGATAGATATGATAGGATAATATTTTTGATATTTTTATGATACAGATGCAAAGTAAAATAAAAGCGAAATAAAAGGCAACGGAAATAGCTAAGTGTTGGAAGATTAATATGATGGAAAATAGACCCGGGGGCCATAGGTTTCACTAGTGGCTTCTCTCAAGAGCATAAGTATTTACGGTGGGTGAACAAATTACTGTTGAGAAATTGACAGAATTGAGCATAGTTATGAGAATATCTAGGTATGATCATGTATATAGGCATCACGTCCGAGACAAGTAGACCGACTCCTGCCTGCATCTACTACTATTACTCCACACATCGACCGCTATCCAGCATGCATCTAGAGTATTAAGTTCATAAGAACAGAGTAACGCTTTAAGCAAGATGACATGATGTAGAGGGATAAACTCATGCAATATGATATAAACCCCATCTTGTTATCCTCGATGGCAACAATACAATACGTGCCTTGCTGCCCCTACTGTCACTGGGAAAGGACACCGCAAGATTGAACCCAAAGCTAAGCATTTCTCCCATTGCACGAAAGATCAATCTAGTAGGCCAAACCAAACTGATAATTCGAAGAGACTTGCAAAGATAACCAATCATACATAAAAGAATTCAGAAGATTCAAATATTGTTCATAGATAAACTTGATCATAAAGCCACAATTCATCGGTCTCAACAAACACACCGCAAAAGAAGATTACATCGAATAGATCTCCACGAGAGAGGGGGAGAACATTGTATTGAGATCCAAAAAGAGAGAAGAAGCCATCTAGCTAATAACTATGGACCCAAAGGTCTGAGGTAAACTACTCACACTTCATCGGAGAGGCTATGGTGTTGATGTAGAAGCCCTCCGTGATCGATGCCTCCTCCGGCGGAGCTCCGGAACAGGCCCCAAGATGGGATCTCACGGGTACAGAAGGTTGCGGCGGTGGAATTAGGTTTTTGGCTCCGTATCAGGTAGTTTGGGGGTACGTAGGTATATATAGGAGGAAGAAGTACGTCGGTGGAGCAACAGGGGGCCCACGAGGGTGGAGGGCGCGCCTGGGGGGGTAGGCACGCCCCCCTACCTCGTGGCCTCCTATTTGATGTCTTGACATAGGTTCCAAGTCCTCTGGATCACGTTCGTTCCGAAAATCACGTTCCCGAAGGTTTCATTCCGTTTGGACTCCGTTTGATATTCTTTTTCTGCGAAACTCTGAAATAGGCAAAAAAACAGCAATTCTGGGCTGGGCCTCCGGTTAATAGGTTAGTCCCAAAAATAATATAAAAGTGTATAATAAAGCCCAATAATGTCCAAAACAGAATATAATATAGCATGGAACAATCAAAAATTATAGATACGTTGGAGACGTATCAATGCTTGCCATGCAAACACGTCGACATTCTCCCGCAGGAAGGTGACGAGCGCGCCTTCCTATTTGCTGTCGAGGGTGGAGCTTATGGTGAAAGCCCCTCCCGTGCCATCCTCCTTGACAGACACCTTCTTGGTCTGTGGCGATGCAGCCCTGGATTTCTTGCTCTTGCCGGTGGAGCTCTCTAGCACGTCCACAACGGTAGCGCAACACTCCGAAGAGGTGCGCTTGCCGGAGTGGGTGCGAGAGGTCTTGCCGATCTTCTTCTTCCCTCCCGGTGCTTCAGCGGCAGGAGCAAGTGCCTTGGCGGCAGCTGCTGCAACTGCTTCCTGGTAGAGTAGGTCGGCGTAGATCAGCGCATCCTTCTTGTCGCAGGGGACGGTGATGATGGTCATCGGCCCAGGCATCTTCAGCGTGTTGTAGGCATAATGCGCCGCCGCCATGAACTTGGCTAGTGCCGGGCGGCCGAGGATCCCGTTGTAGGGCAAGGGGATCTCAGCTACATCGAAGACAATCCTCTCTGTCCTGTAGTTCAGCTCGCCTCCAAACGTCACAGACAACATGACCTTCCCCTTCGGCTGGCTCCTTCCCGGGTTGACCCCTTGAAACGTGCTCGTCTCCTCGAGGTCTCCGTCGGGAATTTGCAGCCTCTTGATCACAACGGGCGAGATTAAGTTCAGACCGGCCCCGCCGTCAACCAGCATCTTGTTCACCTTGAGGTTGCATATCGTTGGTGAGACCAACAACGGCAAACACCCGACCGCAGTGGTGCGATCAGGGTGGTCCTCGGCGTCAAAGATGATGGGCATGCTGGACCATTTCAGCGGCTTCTGAGCGTCGAACGATGGCTCTGCTGCTGTCATCTCACACGCCCATTGCTTGAGCTGGCAGTGAGAAGTGTGCAGCGAGGCGCCACCATCGACGCACATGGCCTCCGTAGCCTTCTGAAACTCTTGCTCGCCGGACTCGTCGTCCTCGTCATGATCATCGTCATCCTGCTTATTGTCACGGCCCCGAGCGGGCCTCTCTTGCTGGTTATCCTTGCCGCGGCGGCCTCCTTGGCCGCCACGCTTCTTGTCGGATCCTTCGGCACCATCCTGACACTTCTCCTTGTCCCGCCTCTCATACTCGGCCTTTTACTTTTCGGCAAGCAGCTCGACCAGTCGGCAGTTCTGGAGGTCGTGGCCCTTGGTGCGGTGGATCTTGCAATACTGCTTGTCGGAGCCTCCTGGCTTGTCGGCAGCTGCCAAGGCCCGGCAGGCGGCGCATCCGGCAATCTCCTTGCCGGGGTCGTCTACCTTGGCCTTCTTGGCAGCGTCGGTGTCATCGGATCCCTCGACGGCAAGCACGGCCTTGCCCTTGCGTTTCCTGTTGCGACGCCGGCCATTCTTCGTCGGGGCGGCGGTGTCTTCATCAGTAGAGTCGGTTTCCACGCCGGCATCCTCGCCGGGGTACTTCCTTCCCTCTTCAGCCCGGGCGCACCTATCAGCCAGAACATAAAGTTCGGCCACATCCTTAACCTTGTTCATCCCATCTCTTCACGCATCTTGCGATTGCGCATGTTCTGATGGAACGCGCTAATCACGGCGGCGGGATGAACATCGGGGATTTTATACTACACCCGGCTGAACCTCTGTATGTACTTGCGCAGGGTTTCCCCTTCCTTCTGGGGAATGATATGCAAATCACTGGCCTGGCCATGAGCTTGGTGGCCTATGGTGAAGGCACCAATGAACTCATGGCACAGATCCGACCAAGAAGAGATGGAATCCGCCGGCAAATGCATCAACCAAGACATGACGTTGGGCTTCAGTGCCAACGGGAAGTAATTGGCAAGCACCTTGTCATCGCGAGCTCCAGCAGCTTGCATCGCGATGGTGTAGATGCTGAGGAACTCTGGCGGATGGGTCTTGCCATTGTACTTCTTGCCGACGTCGGGCTTGAAAATGCGGTGGGATGGCCACTGGTACTGCCGCAGCTCATGGGTAAAGGCTGGGCAACCCACCTCGTAAGGTAGGCCGCTGGAGCCCCCCGGTGCTGGGTGGTCCATAGCGGGTCCTGCCCGCTTATCCGACTGGTGGCGTGTATCGCGCCGATGCTCGATGGTGGTTCGAGCGTCTTCATGAGCTCGTTCTCGAAGAACTTGGCGCTGGTCGCGGTGGGTCCGTGGGTCGGACGACGCTATGAAAATGTTATCACAAGCGTCGTCACGACGGACCGGCACCGGCGGCATCTGGCGCGGGGGAGGGGAGTGTACTGTGGTTGCAGCTCCCCCGGTCCTTCCACCGCTGGCATGTGGTGGCTCGACGGAGCACCGGCCCGAGGGCCCCACCGGTCGCGGATCATCTTTGTTGGCAACGGCGACGAGACTCCGGATGGTGGCCCTCCATTCGTCGAGCTTCTCCGCGGCAGGTGGGAAGTCGAGGAGTAGCTGCACGCGCGCCAAAGCTTCTGCTGGCGTGGGCGGTGGCGAAAGCTGCATGGACCGTGGCGCGCTTCGACTTCTAACCATGTTAGAAGGAGCTCTATCACGGCCCAGCGGCTACGTGCCATTTTTGCCAACACTTCGGCGGGCATGCTGGCCTCCTTCGTCCCGCAGATGATGCACAGGGCTCTTCCCACGGCGGTGTCCAGGGTCACCGGCATGGTGACGCTGCTCGACGCGCACACCCTGGGAAGAGCGCGTTGTGGGCGCTGGCGTAGGCGTCTTGGAGGTTGCTGCGCCGCCCGTATTGGCACGGAGATATCCCTGGAGGGGCCCGCACCGCCTGCAGGGGGCCCAGCCCCGTCTTTGGATTTGGCGGTGTGCGTCCCGTCGTCTGGCGCAAGAATGACGCCAATCGCCAGGCTCTGACTGCCAGAGCGATGCTGGTGCTCGCGGGCCGCGGCTCGGGTTCTGTCCGCGACCAGCCCGCTGCTAGCCCGCACTGGCACGGGCCGTTCAGCTCCCGACGAGCCGATCGCCGTGATCGTCTTCTTCTTGGGAGCCATGGCGATGAAGAACTGCTAGGCTAACTGCTAGACCAGATTCTCACAACTGCGCCCCCTACCTGGCGCGCCAAAGATGTCGGTGAGAACGACACCTATGGGGTCACTGGGATCCCTTATACGGTCGGCGGGCGTGAGGTTGTGCAAAGAGCAGGTCTGATAGGAAGCACACGGGTCGTTTACCCAGGTTCGGGCCGCGGAGATGCGTAATACCCTAGTCCTGCTTTGGTGGATGTATTGAGTGTTCTTGAGCTCTTGAACTAGCTATGGTGGCTGCGTAGTTCCAAAGAGCCGAATCCTCCTCCAGTATGCCTCGGGCCTCCTTTTATAGTCGAAAAGGGGTTGCCACAGTGACACACAGGAGGTGGAAAGGTGTACAGTGCGCGAGCTTATCGCCCAGCATTACGGGACAAAGCGCATTAAATGCGCTACTTAGGTGTCCATTAGCTTTATCGGGGACGGGAACGAGGCCCGTCCCGTCCGTCGCCGCTCCGCCTCCCTTCGACACGCGCCCAGGCCAGCGATGTGTGCAGTGCCATGTAGGCAGGCAGGCTGTTGAGGTGGCACGGTGGCAGGGCCTTCACGAAGAGTTGCATGCCACCACACGAGTGCTTGCTGAGTCGGTGTAGAGGCCACCCGTCGCCACGTAGGTGCCTGCCCAGCTGGTTGAGCTAGCAGCTGCTTGGGGACGGCGGTGGAGTCTTGGCTGGTGCAGGCCTGGCAGTGGCCCCGCTGATGTCCTCGGCAAGGGTCTTGCCGTGGCATTGCAGTCATCCCCGGCAAGGCGCTTGCCGGGGGTCTTGTGGATTTCCTCGGCTAGGATCCCGCCGAGGGTCGCCGTCTTCTAGTCCTCATCTGATTTCACATGTTTATGATCTTGACGAAGATCTGCATGCCACCACAGAGGCGCCTCCCGAGCCTTGGTTCCAATGTGGTTGGTTGGGTTGGAAACCGTGGGCCCAAGGGTGGCTTGCTCCACTGGCATCAGGCAGGCTGCCCCGGCAAGGCTCTTGCCGGGGCTGCGGAGGCTGCCTCGGCAAGGATCTTGCCGAGGGAGTCTACCTCGCCCTCTTTCCCTCCTGTGTTTCTGGTCTTGGCGTTGCCTTGGTTGTCTTGTGCTTCGGCTTCTCCGGCTTCCCTCCTCTGCCTGCTAAGTGTGGCCGTGGCACGTGGCTCTGACTGCCCGTGCACAAGTAAAGGGGTCAAAAGGAGAGCCCCTACTTTTGTACACCGACACTCATATGCACGTGTGGAATGATAAATGGTAAAATAAAGGTTCCTAGTCTCGCCTCTAGGACTAGCTCAAGTGTTGTTGGTGATCACATTTTCCGAATCTTAGGATATTGTTAAGTGTAACGATGATCCTAAAACAACACTGAGAATATGACATTAGAAGAACGATCATATTGATTCGACCCAATCTTGTTTGTTATCAATTGAGTTAATATTGTCTGCATTCAATTGTAATAACACAGAGTGTTAAGCGTGATATTGATCCTTAGACCATGAGAGTATCGTGGTCAATTCTTACCGTACGGTGGGCTTTGGGGTTGCTCAAACATCACCTGTAAAACGGTGATCAAAAGGACAGCTTACAGGTTCATCGGAAAGTTTGACAAGTAACCAGATAGCTCGAGAGTGGGATTTGCTCCTCCGGCCATAGAGAGATATTCTTAGGGACCTCTCGGTGTGACGTCATTGATCATCGTCTGGCCAGACACATGGGACTTCGTCATGAGGATGCCGGAACACAATAACGAGAAAGAAGAACAAAACCGGTAATGAGGATTTCGGTATAATGAGCATGGTGATGACTCGGGAGGATACTAATACATCCCTGGTTTTGTGAAGTATCGTGAAGAAAATGGAATAGCACATGATAACCAAAGGTTCACTCGATATCATTCGTGTAGTCATAGGGACCGATACAGACGTCCACGGTCCCGCTGCCGGTCATTGAACGAATGGTTTCGTTCATATCTATGGGTTACCAAACCTACGGGGTCATAAGCTTAAGGCAATCACAATCTACCGAGTGTTAGTAGGATGGGATTCATGAGAATATATTTGTGGAATTATTTCATGAATATTCGTAATAGTTCCGCGAGGATCCGAAAGCGTTTCGGGGTCACTGAAGGGTTTCGGTGAATATCGGGTAATACCGGGTATTACCGATATATTATATATAGGTGGAAAATGTTTCCGGAGATGTTAAAATATATTTAAAAATGGTCTAGAGGTATTTAGAACATTTTATATTTAATTTAAATATCAATGGGCCTTAAAAGGCCAAGAGGTGGAAGGAGTTATGGGCCACAAGGGCCCATAGGGAAGTGCCCCCCCCCCGGTTTCCTTGTGGGGGGCGAATTGGACTAGGGGAGAAGTCCAACTCCTCCCCCCTTGGCCGACGCCCCAACGGGGGACCCCCCCCCCCCCCCCCCCCGTTGGTGGCTGCCCTCTCCTCCTCCTCCAACATATATATACTAGGAGTTTTTGCTCTATTGTATATACAAGTTTTGGAGCCTCTTCTAGTTCTAATTCTAGTTGGTCCTGGTTAACTAATTAGAGCTAGGGTAATCCTCTTGTCCTCATAATTAGAAGCCAGTGTGGTTCTAATCTCCTCGCTCTAATTCTCCAGCAACGAATAGCTCTGGACGAGAAGCACTGCCGAAACGTGAAGGCTGCAGGCTTGCAACCAAGTAGAGAGGTCATGCTTTCAGTCTTCAGTTCAAGCGATCGTTTGTGGATGGTTCAAGGGACTCCAAGTACAATCTACACTGACACGTTCTTCTTCCGCTGCAACTCGGTGACGGTAACGATCGTGATCCCAACCCATTATGCATCTTCATATTGATCTTGGGTGATCGTAGGCACGAATTTTTTTCTACTACGTTGCCAACAGCAATATGATGTGCCCTATTGGATAAGGAGAATTTTCTTGCCTGGAATCGACGCTTGGCACATCTCAGATCCTAGTAGCAGTAACACTGGCAAAGAGCAAATGATGCATTTTACTACCACAACAAAGATCGAACATGCTCATGATATGCAATACATAACATGGCATGGATGATGTATGAAATGCCTAGTGCATTCTAGCAACATATTAAGTGGAGTTGATTGCAATTATGTTCATTTCTAATAACTCCATATTTTAATTAGGTTTTAATCTTGTAGCTAAACAACAATTTAAATGCTAATAACATGGCATATGATGGTGATGAAAATAAACTAAGGTAAGTCTAAACATTTTAAATGGGTGGAAATGAATTATAAACTAGACAATAGCCCACACGTTGTCTTGAAATTAGATATATAGTTTCTAAATAGTGTGTAAAATACTAATTCAGTCCTTCAGTTTAAACTATGTGAGAAATTTTTGCATATGCAGAAAAAAACTTAACATGAAAAGTTGTTCTTATCACAATTTAATGCAATTTCATTTAAAACCCATTCAGAGCACTGATGAATGATGCATATATAGACGATTCTCATGCATACATCGAAAGGATGCTAGTGGATCAAGCTAGTAAATCTAACAGCCAGAACAATTTTGATGACGTGGAAGCACACATGTTGAAATAATTAGAAATAGTGGGGATCACTCTCTTAGGATAACATTTCTATAATACTACTCCCTCCATTTCTAAACACAAGTCCTTCAGATATTTCAACGTGGGCTACATACGGATGGACATAGACATATTTTAGAATGTAGATTCAATCATTTTGCGTTGTATGTAGTCCATTTAGAATCTCTAAAAGAAAGGCATTAGTTTTAGATATTTGTTGAAAGTGGAAAAGTACATGGTAAAAGAAAGACATTAATTATGGCTTAACCCTAAACATAATTTTAGAAGTGATTAGCATGCATGATAATGGCATAGATTCTACACATTTTGCTAATCGATTTGGATACATCATTTATATTTACTGGAGTTATAGTTATTTAGTGATGATTTATTCAAATTAAATAGTGCATCAACAAAATTTAATTAAATGCACGAATTGTAAATTGTTCAATATGAAAAGAAATGATGGATTTGAAATCTACATAACTTTTTGATCAGAATGGACATATCATTTGTATAACTATGAATTGAAATGAATTTTCTATGGATTTTGTTAGATACTATTTTCTGGATTTTATTGACATATATTAAATTGCCAAGATACTTTCTCGATATAAGCTGAGCAGGAATGCAGCGGAAAAATCAAGTGCAAGTTGTTGAAGATTACAGCGGTCATGGGAGTCCTTGCCTATTGATGCCTAATCAATGCCATGACTATGTTTGCATTAGGGGAAATCTCATCCTCGATTGTGTGAGAGGAATCTGAAAAGTTATGATCGAGATCTATGGACTGGAGTACTTGAGGGCTCCCAGTGATGGAGATACCGGAAGGCTCCTGGCAAAAAGTGAAGATAGCGGCTGGCCAACGATGCTTGGATCCGTTGACAGTATGCATTGGACATGAAGAATTGTCCTATTGCATGGCAAGGTCAGTATAGAGGGCATTGTCATGATCTAACCATCATTATTGAGGTAGTTGCATCACATGATCTGTGAATTTGGTACTCATACTTCGTGATGCCTAACTCTCACAATAATCAATGTCCTCCAACGATCTCGTCTGTTTGCTAGGTATCTTGGCGGTGACACTCCACCTTGCAACTATGTTGTCATTGGCCATGAGTACACCATGGGGTACTACCTTGCCAATGGTATCTATCCTCCAGGGCCACATTTGTGAAGACAATCAAGCATTCTCAAGGATGATTTGAGAGAGGTTTTTGTGCTCTTCAAAAACACTTTCGGCATATAATGATAAACACGTGTGATCTTGCACAACATGATCATCAAAATGAGGTGGAGGGCCCGAAGGGCTTGCGGCTACAATGGTGTCCGGGTGGAGCCGAAACGCCACCCTAGTAGGATCCAAGCATACAAAGGAACAAGAACTAACAAGCTCACGACCAACTTGAAGATCTTAGTGAGCACCACTCGCAACTTCATAGAAGTTTTATCATGTTTATTTGGATTCTTAGTTCATTTGGACAATATGTTGTTACTATTTGAATTTGAATGGTTAATTTTTTTAAACATAAAGTCGGTATCCATTTGAATCGTGTGTACTTGAATTTGCTAGTTCTGAATTAATAAGTTGTGACAAGTTTGAAAACATGTGGATGAATTGGCAAAAAAGGATTATGCTTTGGGGGATATTCTAGATGAAGAAAAGTTCACTCCCCTAAAAGATGAGATTTTTAGAGGAGGGGATGGGTCAAACTTTTGAGTGTCTACTACAGATGCTCTAAGAGGCAAAAGCAATATTAGCCATTGGATCATTTGAAACTTTCATATGGAGGTATGGTCCATATGAAAGTGAGAGTGTATTCCGTTTTCTACTACTACATCCCATCAAACATTAAGGTATATTGTATTTTGTATAGAAAAAGTCAAATATTTGCACTTTGATCAAGACTATAGAAAAAAAAACTACATCTACAATACCAAATAAACACATATGGACTGAAATGTGTGCATAAACAAACTAAAACATATCTATATACAGTCGATTTAGAAAAAGTTAAAACATACTACCTCCGTCCCATAATATAAAAGCCTCTTATATTATGGGACGGATGGAGTATTATGTATATGAACGGAGGAGGTACATTTGTGATAGGAGGCCAATTAACCTGCAAGTGAATCATCATGTTTGTTTCATGCGCTTAACTAAATCCAGGCCATCATAGCACTCAGCAAGTAGTAGACGGCTTTTATCATGTGGCGATTAGTTGACAGAAGAACTACGAGATCACCCCTTTCATTCTGGGGTGACGGAGGGATCGTACCATTCGAGCCTTTTTTTCATGCTTTTCCCGACGGTCTCGAGAAAGCAGCAATCAATAGGACTTTCCTAATCCTCCCTTCCTTTCACGAAGAACGTGAAATTCCTTTTTCTTAAATGGGAGCAGAGCAGGTTTGAAAAGGGATCTTAGAGTGTCTAGGGTTGGGCCAGGAGGGTCTCTTAACGCCTTCCTTTTTCTGCCCATCGGAATTATTTCCTAAGGACTTGCCATGATAAGAGGGAGAAGGGGGAAGAAGCACACTTGAAGAGCGCAGTACAATAGCGAGTTGTATGCTGCGTTCGGGAAGGATGAATTGCTCCTGAAAAGGAGTCTATTGCCTTGTTTATTTATTTTTTCTGGCGAATGAGTTTATGCCTGATTCGTTGTGCTTTTTTCTCTCAACAAAATAAATTGGTTTCTTTTTTTATGGAAAAAATAAATTGGTTTCGAGCTTGGTTTTACGGTGATAGTTTCGAAGTAATATTTGTTGGGAACGTTCTTTCAGTGCTGTCCACTCAGGGTTGCTCCACTTGTACCGTACAAAACGATGATGCGAACTGACGAGCTGATGGGTTAGCTGAAAGTTAGTGATGTCTGAGCAAGCCTCAGGCTGGCGATCACGTCTAAACTGAAATCGAAAGCTTGAACAAGGAAAGTTAATCAACTACTGCTAAGCAATCAGATAAGGACTAAGTGTGACTCCATTGTGGATCCAACTAGAAAGCATGCTCCCCACACACTACTCCTGAACAAATAATGCACACATGAATCAATAATGTTACATACCAACTTTTTGTTTCCTAAATAGAGCATCTATTTGCTCAAGACGTTTATTTTCCAGAAGAGAGACAGCTGAAATAATGAGTGTATATAAATTGATTAAGGAGAAAGTTACATGATTTGTTCGTAAAAATACAGGTATCATCTGCTGATAAACGACAAATCACGGCAATCCGACACCGATACATGGCAGCTCAACCTAAGCCTACCTCTCTATAAGCCCTTAATGAAGCATATAATGCAAAGTTCTCTCTGTGTGTGTGTGATGAAGCTACTTAGCATTAGAAGGGAGAACGCGTGCACCAAATATGGTGCAACTTTATCAAGGTAGGCCAGATTAAATAAATACGGGCCGAAACTAATCTGCGCAGTTGTCCAAACTTTCTTCAGATAATGTATAGCACTATCTATCATGCATAGAACTCGAAACAGCATATGAACCTGAGGCACATACATGATACTACTACATGATTTGTTGTTAATTCATTTGCCCATGCCACTGGTTGTTTTTAATGCCTCGTCGCAATTAACACTACTTGATTGATTGAGATCGCTAAGGTTTGTTCCCTAATCAATGTCACACCACGTATATGTCTGAATCCAATCCATGGATTTGTTTAAGAGAAATGCTGCCGTGTGTCTGACTACTTACCCAACTGCTTTCATTTCAGCTACTTTGGTTAATCCTCTAAAAAACTATACTTTCGTTAATATATACAGACAGCGGAGATTCTGAACAGCAGGAGGCACATCCATATCCTCCTAAGTAGAAGGCAGGAGAAGCACTCAATCGACACACATGGAACACGGGTTCAGTTCAAGCCATGGTTCGTTTTGTAATTACTTTTTTCGATAAAGGGCGATTTTATTAACTCAAAATGTAGCATCAAGTGGATACAAAGCATTATGAGTAACACCCGGGCTCTGCATAACTAGGATGCACACAGCCGAACACCAAAAGTCTAACAACCAGAAGAAAACAAAAACCGACAAATCAGCAATAGTAGTGTTTTGTAATTACTACTCCCTCTGTTTCTCAAATATAACTGCCTCTTTGATTCATAGGATTGCAAAAACACAGGAATGGTAAAAACATAGGATTGGAATAGCATGTCCATTGAATCCCTATAGAATTTGAGTTTGTTTGATTGTGTCACGGGAAAAACAAAGGATTTCTTTCAAAAGGTTGGAGTAGATGTTAGAATTCTTGTGAAATGCAGTATAAATGAATCCTTAGGAAAAAAAATCCTACGGGATTCAATCCTACGAATCAAACGATCAACATAGAAAAAATTTCTAAGGATTATAATCCTTCAAAGATCCTATAAAAATCCTTTAAATCAAAGAGACCCTAAATATTTTACTCCCTCCGCTCCTAAATTTATGAACGGGTACATACGGATTTTAGTGTATTTGTTCACTCGTTTCAGTCCGTATGTACTTCATGTTAAAATATCAAAAACACCGTATATTCATGAACGGAGAGAGTACGTTTGTATGAGTAGACGTGATTTTTTTTTTTTTAGGAGACGTGATTTGTGAAGCGCAGTAAACTAGCGCGCTGGTGGCCGGGCTTCGATGGTCTCTTCCGACGCCGGATTTGAACACGCCTAGCAGTACGTAGCAGTTAAAAGCATGTCCAAATCAAATCAATCAAACAAACAGCAGTAACAATGTTGTTTTAGGATGCATCGAAGCGAAGAGGCAGATACAACAAACGCCATCGCTTGTATCCCTCGCTTCTGTTTTTGTTCTTCTTTCGTCTTTGCAACGGCACGTCTAGGTTCAATGAACCAGGCAGAATTCCGAGGCACTCACCACTCACACTCAGGTAGCACTAGTAGGTACAGTGAAGTTACGTTGGCTAAAACTAGACCACGACGTCTCGTACCGTTCATGCCTGTGAGCCCAACAACGCTGATCGCAAAAGGGAAACTGTCCAGATTCATGGGAACAGCAAGCTGCTAACCGTAGCCCCTTCTCTTCCCGGTGATGCGAAATACTAATAACCCAATCCCTGCAAACCAGCATCCATTTCGAGCACTCGCGTGTGAGATTGCCAAATAAACGCTCAAAAAGATTCATAGCTAATTAGCTGCCGGTAACTGCGCTCCTGTATTTTGGCAATAGAGTCGCAGATTGATTGATAGTATTTCATTCCCAAGAGAGTAGCTTTTGCAGGTTATAAACCCCTCCCTCCACACCCCGACTCTCTCGTCAACCCTTCCTCCTCTCCTACACTCGACTCGACTCAAGGGAAGTGAATCACATCGGGTGATCACAACATATTCCATTCAGGTGGGCCGTAGAGATGCTGGGGGCTAGGAGATCGTTCTCTAGGCTCGCCGCGGCGGTTAGGACGCCGGTGGAGGTGCCGAGAATGCCGGCGTTCGACCACGTGCCGCTGCCCTACGACGGGCCGAGCGCCGTCGAGATCGCCAGGAAGCGCGCCGAGTACCTCAGCCCCTCCCTGTTCCATTTCTACTCCAAGCCCGTCAGTGTTCTTTCTCGATCCATCTCTCTGTTGAAACCATCTAACAAAGTACGAGTACGTAAAGTAAAATTCTTTTGCAAAACAATTAATGGCCCTTTGCAGCTCAACATTGTGGAGGGGAAGAAACAGTACCTGTACGACGAGCACGGGCGGCGCTACCTGGACGCGTTCGCCGGCATCGCCACCGTGTGCTGCGGCCACACCCACCCCGACATCATCGACGCCATCACCGCGCAGGCCAACCGCCTGCAGCACTCCACCGTGCTCTACCTCAACCACGCCATCGCAGACTTCGCCGAGGCGCTGGCCGCCAAGATGCCCGGCGATCTCAAGGCACGCACGCACATACTAATAAATTGAACAAAAATTTTGCATTTTTATTATCGGTTTGTCGCGTATACAAAGTAACGTCACGTTGCGGGGTGCATGATGGATGATAGGTCGTCTTCTTCACCAACTCCGGCACGGAGGCCAACGAGCTGGCCATCATGATGGCGCGGCTGTACACCGGCTCCCACGATATCATATCTCTCCGGAACTCCTACCACGGCAACGCCTCCGGCACCATGGGTGCCACCGCACAGAAGAACTGGAAGTTCAATGTTGTTCAGGTACGTACGTAGTATGATCAGAAGAACAAGAATACAGTAGTGATCCTTGATGCCCGGAACACTGAACCTTTTCTTTGATCGCTTGCTCAAGAGTGGCGTGCACCATGCCGTCAACCCGGACCCCTACAGAGGCGCCTTCGGCTCGGACGGCGAGAAGTACGCGCGGGACGTCAAGGAGATCATCGAGTTCGGCACCACCGGCCACGTCGCCGGCTTCATATCCGAAGCTATCCAGGTACGCGGACTAGTCACTATCAGTCACTAAAACAGAGCAGAGCTTCCTCCCATGTGCGGAGCGGCAGTAGTACTGCAAATGACGTGAGCAGCAGAGTTGAGGTTTTCCCTTTGGCTCGCAGGGTGTTGGTGGGATCGTGGAGGTGGCGCCTGGCTACCTGCCCCTGGCGTACGACGCTGTGAGGAAGGCCGGCGGCCTCTGCATCGCCGACGAGGTCCAGGCGGGCTTCGCGCGTGTCGGTAGCCACTTCTGGGGGTTCGAGACCCATGGCGTGATCCCTGACATTGTCACCATGGCAAAGGTGCACGAAACAACTAGACGCGCGTGCACAGGGCATCGGCAACGGCATCCCTCTAGTTGTCACTTCTTCGTTAGCCCTTTTTCTTTCTTTGCTGACCACTTGTATGCAATTGGCACGCAGGGCATCGGCAACGGCATCCCTCTGGGCGCCGTGGTGACGACGCCGGAGATCGCGCAGGTCCTGACCAGGCGGTCCTACTTCAACACGTTCGGCGGCAACCCGCTGTGCACCGCCGGTGGGCTCGCCGTCCTCAAGGTGCTCGACAGGGAGAGGCTCCAGGAGAACGCCTTCATCGTCGGCGCCTACCTCAAAGACCGCCTCCGCGGCCTCCAGGAGAAGCACCAAAGTTTGTGCTCACCACCCGACATCGTTCGAGACATTAAAAACGGTGGATTGGCTTTAACTCTTTTGCTCTTGCAGTCATCGGCGACGTGAGGGGAACAGGCTTCATGCTTGGCGTGGAGCTTGTGACCGACCGGCAGCTCAAGACCCCGGCCAAAGACGAGATTTGCCAGGCCATGGAGCACATGAAAGGTACTAGTGCATACTCCTTCTGTCCAAAAATACTTGTCGAAGGAATATATATATCTAAACATATTTTAATTCTAGATATATCCATTTTTATGCATTTCTTTAACAAGTATTTTCGAACGGAAGGAGTACTTAGTTTGAAACAGCTCCTTTGCGTCTAACACTGAGCACTCACTTGGTGGTTTGGAGTGCAGATATGGGCGTTTTGGTCGGAAAGGGGGGCTTTTACGGCAACGTGTTCAGAATCACTCCCCCTCTGTGCTTCACCAAGGAAGACGCTGGTAAGTTGTTTCATCCACTTCGATTCATGTGTGTAATACTTCCTCCGTCCAGAAATAAATGACTCAAGTTTGTACTAACTTTGCACTAAACTTAGTATAAAATTGAGTCACTTATTTTGGGATGAAGGGAGTAGTACATACAGTATTTGTGTATAAGTTTTTTTTTTTGCGAATGAGTATTTGTGTACAAGTTGCACATAAAATTGACTGGACCCTTGTTTTTGGTGGTGATGAATGCAGATTTCTTCGTCGATGTGATGGACATAGCGCTGTCAAAGCTCTGAGCTTCCCAACCAGCACTTGCGATGGGGTCCCTGCCCATGTCGAAGCAACTCAACTTCCACCTGAGTTTAACGGAAGTAGCCGCAGTTTACTTCTGTTTACCTTACGTCGTCGTGTAGTGAAGCAGACGAAATTTGGCCTGATGCAACTTGTATAAGACCTTTATTACTTACCATTGAAACTACAGAGATCCCGAACCGATCCACATCAGCGCATACTGAATCGGGTCATCCGCTTTGCTTGCACTTCTGCGTAACTAGGGGTGTAAGTCCAATACAGCGTATTTTCATAATTGAATAAAAAACGGTGATACATGAAAAATCTTACCTTGATTCTCATCTCCTTTATTTGTATGGATAGTATTCGACAGTCATTTTGCTTTCTACCAGTGTGTATTCGTTAAACGAGGGCCTCATGCTACAGCAGATTTCCATTCGAGGACTCAAAACCCAAGAAACAATTGCAATTTTGGCAGTATGTCTCTTTCATTTGGTCTCCCCAGTTCATTTTGAAGGAGATAAAAGGTAAGGAACCAATTCGAGGTCCATTATCATAGTGCAGTCCAGCAAATACTGACGCTCGATTGTGTACCTCAAAAGATTGTTACAATACATCGATGATGGCATCATGTTCCTTACATCTAGCTTGATTCCTGATGCCAAATTGGAGATACCAAAATGGCCCTACTAGATCATTAAATGTGTTACCCTTGATTCTGGATGCCAAATTGGAGAGACAAGTAAAAGGGATATATAAGGCAGATCTAGAGCGTGTGCATGTGGTGCGTGTTGCGGGTCAGCCAGACCGGGTGAAACATTCGGCCCCATGTGGGGCAGCTACGTGAGGCCACCGGATTAAATAGTGCACGTTCATGCGGTTCGGACACATTATCAAGACTGTAGGTGTTGCGACTTTGTTCGCCAGATAGGTGGCTTCGGTTTGATTCATGTATTCATGCTGTCAGACTCTGTTGGATAATAATAAAGATGGTTGCATGCATCGATTGATGCGGAGGCCGGGGGTTATCCTTATTTTTTAAAGAAAAAAATAGCGGAAATACCAGTAGCAAAGGGAGTTCACTTCAAACATTAGGGAAACGATCCATACCGGCCAACCGATCAAGGTGGTGGTATGGTGTGCGGAATTGTCCCTAGGAAATTAGCTAAGTTACTAAACCGATCATCATCGCAAGTTTATATGTGGGAGAGGTCTCTGCTAGCATGCAATCCCTTACTTGGAATTTTATGCACTTATGATTGGAACTATTAGCGAGCATCCGCAACTACTAACAAGTTCATGAAGGTAAAATCCAACCATAGCATTAAGATATATTGGTCCCACTTTAATCCAGTATGTACCAATTTCCATGGTCCGGAGAGGTTTCAATCACTTATGCCCCCATATGCATAGTCCTATCAGTGTACTACTAGCCTAAGATATGATCCACGCGCTCACTCATATGATGGGCACCAAAGAACATTAATATGACCACAAGCAACTCAAACGATCATGGAAATTCACCAATTAACCGATAGGACAACAATAATCTGCTCAAACACAACGAAGACGCGAAATCATCATATAATAATCCATAGCATCCAACACCATGTTCAAGTAGGGGATTACAATGGGTTGAGGAAGGTGATGAAGTTGTTGATGAAGATGACGACGTTGATGAAGACGATCGCCGCGATGTTGGTTCCTCCAGCGCCATCAGGAGAGAGAGGGAGAGTCTCCCCCTCCGGCTTCTTCCTCCATGGCCCCCTTAGATGGGGAGAGGTTCTCCCCTCTGGTCCTTGGCCACCATGGCTCCCGGAGGGGTGGGAGCCCCTCCGAGATTGGATCTCTTCTCTCTGTGTTTCTCTGCTTTTTGGTACTGTTTTTTGGCCAAACACACAATTTATTTTATTGCCGGAGATCCGTAACCCCGATCGGCCTGAAATTTTGAGGGGGATTTTCCATAAAATTAGCTTTCTTGTGGTAAAAGAAGGGCTCCAACCGATATCCACCACCCGCCACCCGGCCATGTGGGGCCCTAGGGCACCGTCTTGCGTTGATTCCTTCGCCCAAAAATCACATATATCCCTAGGGCGAGCCACCCAAGCTTGTGGCCCCCTCGAGCCTCCATTTGCCCTACCTCAAAGTCCATAAGTACCGTCTTCTCGAGAGAAAAATCAAGGAGGAAGAATTATCGTGTTTCACGTTATGGAGCCGCCATCACCTCATGTTCTTCATCGGAATGACTAATCTGGAGTCCGTTCGGGGCTCTGGAGAGGGCGATCCGTCGCCATCGTCATCAACAACCCTTCTTTATCAACAAATTTCATGATGCTCACCACCGGGAGTGAGTAATTCCTTCGTAGGCTTGCTGGACGGGGATGGAGATGGATGATATCCTATATACTTAAGAAGTTCATCCCCACTATTTGTATTATCTCAACATGCAGCCTATCCACCTCAGCGATATGCCACGTCAGCACACACTAAATGTTTTCCTGAGATATCCGTAAGCCACATTATGTTCAGATACTAGATCTAATCATGTCATCACCATTCACCGTAGCCGCCTTGCACGAGTTACGCAAAGAAAACTGCACAACATACTCTCCCTGCGTTTTGCCAATCGGATTTAAGCCAAAACTGAGTTGTCCAGGGTATGTGCCATCCAGCCCATCTAATTAACCCATTAGGCCGCTCAAGTTCATCTTGCCCACGAGTCTTATCGCCACCGCTATGTCTTCCACTCGCCGCCACGATCGACATGCTTCCTACCCCATGGCCATGAAATGGCAACCAAAAATCCCGTGGCCATGACACGGCAGCCAAAATTCCCGTGGCCATGACACGGCAGCCAAAAATTCATATGAAACGGTGGCATTCACCGCCCCTGATTAACTCACCCCTCCATTACCTGCAAATACGAGCGAACGCCGCGTTCGTCTTTAATAGATGCTTGTACTACCATCGCCATCAGCCCTGCATGGCTGCCCGCGTCATACTCTCCCAAACTGGCCTCCACTCTGGTAGGTGGACGCTACCTATTTTCAGTCATCCCCCGTTTTCCTATCCCCAAGCTTAAGCTTTCTGAATTTGAAAGCATTGCGCTCATCCATGAAAAAGATCACACAATCCCAGTATTATTTTCTGGTATGTATATGTACAATTGATTATATTCATTTCTAACATAATTAATCTGTCATTTCTAGAGTTTGACCTCTAAAACCTGACATACAGTTTCTTCAAGATGGGGCAAAGAGAGCAGTAGTTGGTAATTTTACCCTGAATTGGTGCCTCTAGCTACCAGATGAACTGACCTGGAAGAGAATAGTTCAATTTAGTTATATGATGATTCACAACTAAGTGCCCCTTCTTAGATCATGTTGGTCTCTAATTTGGTGAGTTATCTCTCTCGGTCCACACCTTACAGCCTTGGCGTTTGATTTTTTTCCACTATTCATTGAATTTTTTTCCAGATTACACTCATACTCCATCGGTGTTAGTGTTGGGAAACGTTGCATGGAAAACAAAAGATTTCTACGCACACGCAATGATCTATACATGGAGATGCATAGCAATGAGGGGAGAGTATGTCTACGTACCCTCATAGACCATAAGCGGAAGCGTTCAACAACACGGTTGATGTAGTCGAACTTCTTCGTGCTCCAACCGATCAAGTACCAAACGTATGGCACTTCCGTGTTCTGCACACGTTCAGCTCGGTGACGTCCTCCGCCTTCTTGATCCAGCAAGATGGCGAGGTAGTAGATGAGTTCCGGCAGCACGACGGTGTGGTGACGGTGATGGTGAAGTGATCTCCGCAGGGCTTCGCGTAAGCACTATGAAAATATGACCGGGGTGTAAACGATGGAGGGGGCGCTGCACACGGCTAGGCAATTGTCTGTTGTGTGCTAGGCGCCCCTCTCCCACATATATATAGGTGGGAGGGAGGGAGGCGCCCAAGTAGGAGGACTCCTACTTGGGGTCCCTCCCAAGCCCCCCCTCCTTATTTGGAGTGCGGGAAAGGCGGGGGAGGGTAGCGCCCCACCCTTTCCTTTCTCCCATGAGAGGGAAAGGCAGGAGGGGCTAGCCCTCCCCCTTTTCCTTCCCTAGGGCTGGCCAAACAAGGGAGGGGGCGCACCAGCCCCCTTGTGGGCTGGTCTGTCCCTTCCTTTGGCCCACAAGGCCCATAACTTGCCGGGAGGGTGCCCGAAACCCCTTCTGGTGACCCGATTCCTTCCCGGTACGTCCCGAAACACTTCCGGTGTCCAAATATCATCGTCCTATATACCGATCTTTACCTCTCGACCATTTCGAGACTCCTCGTCATGTCTGTGATCTCATCCGGGACTCCGAACAACATCCAGTCACCAAAACATATAACTCATAATCGCCAACGAACGTTAAGCGTGCGGACCCTACGGGTTCCAGAACTATGTAGACATGACCGAGACACCTCTTCGGTCAATAACCAATAGCGGAACCTAGATGCCCATATTGGCTCCTACATATTCTACGAAGATCTTTATTGGTCGAACCATTATGACAACATACGTAATTCCCTTTGTCCATCGGTATGTTACTTGCCCGAGATTCGATCGTCGGTATCTTCATACCTAGTTCAATCTCGTTACCGGCAAGTCTCTTTACTCGTTCCGTAATACATCACTTTGTGACTAAATCCTTAGTCATTTGCTTGCAAACTTATGATGTGTATTACCGAGAGGGCCCAGAGATACCTCTCCGATACTCGAAATGACAAATCCTAATCTCGATCTATGCCAACTCAACAAACACCTTCGGAGATACCTGTAGAGCATCTTTATGATCACCCAGTTACGTTGTGATGTTTGATATCACACAAGGTATTCCTCCAGTATCCGGGAGTTGCACAATCTCATGGTCGAAGGAATATGTATTTGACATGAAGAAAGCAATAGCAATAAACTAAACGATCATTATGCTAAGCTGACGGATCGGTCTTGTCCATCACATCATTCTCCTAATGATGTGATCCCGTTATCAAATGACAACACATGTCTATGGTTAGGAAACCTTAACCATCTTTGATCAATGAGCTAGTCTAGTAGAGGCTTACTAGGGACACGGTATTTGTTTATATATTCACACATGTATTTCAGTTTCCGATCAATACAATTCTAGCATGAATAATAAACCTTTATCATGAATAAGGAAATATAATATAAATAAAAACTTTATTATTGCCTCTAGGGCATATTTCCTTCGATTAGAATAACTGCAGCCAATGGCAAGTGCATTGGTGGTTTTCTCAAAATCAATCCCATGGAGGATGGAGCAGCCTCCGTATTCAATCTCATCTCTGCCTAAAGAATTCTGGTTTGGGCATGCCGATGTGAACTATTGGTGTTAATCACATGATGATGTGAACTATTGGTGTTAATCACATGACGATGTGAACTATTGGTGTTAAATCACACGGCGACGTGAACTAGATTATTGACTCTAGTGCAAGTGGGAGACTAAAGCAAATATACCCTAGAGGCAATAATAAAGTTGTTATTTTATATTTCCTTATACCATGATAAATGTTATTCATGCTATAATTGTATTAACCGGAAACTTGATACATGTGTGGATACATAGACAAAACACCGTGTCCCTAGTAGGCCTCTACTAGACTAAATCGTTAATCAAAGATGGTTAAGTTTCCTAACCATAGACATGTGTTGTCATTTGATAAACAGGATCACATCATTAGGAGAATGATGTGATGGACAAGACCCATCCGTTAGCTTAGCATATCGATCATTCAGTTTTATTGCTATTGCTTTCTTCATCTCAAATACATATTCCTTCGACTATGAGATTATGCAACTCCCAGATACCGGAGGAATACCTTGTGTGCTATCAAACGTCACAACATAACTGGGTGATTATAAAGATGCTCTATAGGTATCTCCGAAGGTGTTTGTTGGGTTGGCATAGATCGAGATTAGGATTTGTCACTCCGAGTATCGGAGAGGTATCTCTGGGCCCTCTCGTAATGCACATCATAAGAAGCCTTGCAAGCAAAGTGACTAATGAGTTAGTTACAAGATGATGTATTATAGAACGAGTAAAGAGATTTGCCGGTAACGAGATTGAACTAGGTATGTGGATACCGACGATCGAATCTCGGGCAAGTAACATATCGATGGATAAAGGGAATAACATATGTTGTCATAACGGTTCGACTGATAAAGATCTTCGTAGAATATGTAGGAGCCAATATGAGCATCTAGGTTTTGCTATTGGTTATTGACCGGAGAGGTGTCTCGGTCATGTCTACATAGTTCTCGAACCCGTAGGGTCCGCATGCTTAACGTTCAATGACGATTTATTATTATATGAGTTATGTGATTTGGTGACCGAATGTTGTTCGGAGTCCCGGATGAGGTCACGGGCATGACGAGGAGTCTCGAAATGGTCGAGAGGTAATGATTGATATATAGGATGATAGTATTCGGACACCGGAAGTGTTCCAGGTAGTATCGGGTATTTATCGGAGTACTAGGGGGGGGGGGGTTACCGGAACCCCCGGGGGAATCATGAGCCTTACGGGCCATAAGAGGGGAGCACACCAGCCCACAAGGGGTGGAGCCCACCCCCCCTTTAGGCAGGAGGCAGAATTGGAGAAGGAAGAGGGGTTCGACCCCCCTTTCCTTCCTCCCTTCCCTCTTCCCTTTTCCTCTCCGGCGAAATAAGGAAAGGGGGGCGAATTGGGATAGGACCCCAAGTAGGATGCCTCCTACTTGGGGCTCCCCATGGCTGCTCCCCTCCCCCTCCCACCTATATATACGTGGGGAGGGGGCGCCTAGAACACACACCAACAATTGTTAGCCGTGTGCGGCGCCCCCCTCCACAGTTTACACCCCCGGTCATAGTATTGCGGTGCTTAGGCGAAGCCCTGCGAGAATCACTTCACCATCACCGTCACCACACCATCATGCTAATGGAACTCATCTACTTCCTCGACACCTTGCTGGATCAAGAAGGCGAGGGACATCATCGCGATGAACGTGTGCAGAACTCGGAGGTGTCGTATGATTGGTGCATGATCGGTCGGAGCTAGAAGAAGTTCGACTACATCAACCGCGTTTTCAAACGCTTCCGTTTTCGGTCTACGAGGGTACGCGGACACACTCTCCCCCTCTCGTTCCTATGCATCTCCTAGATAGATCTTGCGTGAGCGTAGGAATTTTTTTGAAATTGCATGCTACGTTACCCAACAGTGGCATCCGAGCCAGGTCTATGCGTAGATGATATGCATGAGTAGACGCAAAGAGTTGTGGCCGGTGATCGTCATACTGCTTACCACCAATGTCTTATTTTGATTCGGCGGTATTGTTGGATGAAGCGGCCCGGACCAACCTTACATGACCACGTTCATGAGACCGGTTCCACCGACAGACATGGAACTAGTTTTGCATAAAGGTGGCTGGTGGGTGTCTGTTTCTCCTACTTTAGTTGAATCGAATTTGATTGCGGCCGGTCCTTGTTGAAGGTTAGAACAGCAAACTTGATAAATCACCTTTGTGGTTTTGATGCGTAGGTAAGAACGGTTCTTGCTAGAAGCCCGTAGCAGTCACGTAAAACTTGCAACAACAAAGTAGAGGACGTCTAACTTGTTTTGCAGGGCATGTTGTGATGTGATATGGTAAAGACATGATGTGATAGAAGTTATTGTATGAGATGATCATGTTTTGTAAGATATCTGACAACCGGCAGGAGCCTTATGGTTGTCTCTCTATTGTATGAAATGCAAGCGCCATGTAATTGCTTTACTTTATCGCTACACGTTAGCGATAGTTGTACAAGCGAAAGTTGGTGAGATGGCCACGATGCTACGATGGAGATCAAGGTGTCGAGCTGGTGACGATGGAGATCATGACGATGCTTTGGAGATGGAGATCAAAAGCATAAGATGATGATGGCCATATCATGTCACATATTTTGATTGCATGTGATGTTTATCTTTTATGCATCTTATTTTTCTTAGTACGGCGGTAGCATTATAAGATGACCCCTTCACTAAATTTCAAGGTATAAGTGCTCTCCCCGAGTATGCACCATTGCAACAGTTCGTCGTGTTGAGACACCACGTGATGATCGGGTGTGATAGACTCTACGTTCACATACAACGGGTGCAAGATAGTTTTGCACATGCGGAATACTCGGGTTAAACTTGACGAGCCTGGCATGTACAGACATGGCCTCGGAACACTGGAGACCGAAAGGTCGAACGTGAATCATATAGTAGATATGATCAACATGGAGATGTTCACCATTGATGACTACTCCATCTCACGTGATGATCGGACATGGTTTAGTTGATTTGGATCACGTATCATTTCGATGACTTGAGGGATGTCTATCTAAGTGGGAGTTCTTAAGTAATTTGAATAATTGAACTTAATTTATCATGAACTTAGTCCTGATAGTATTTGCGAATCTATGTTGTAGATCAATAGCTCGCGATATAGCTCCCTTATTTTTGATATGTTCCTAGAGAAAAACTAAGTTGAAAGATGATAGTAGCAATGATGCGGACTGGGTCCGTGATCTCAGGATTATCCTCATTGCTGCACAGAAAAATTATGTCCTTGATGCATCGCTAGGTGACAGACCTATTCCAGGAGTAGATGCAGACGTTATGAACGTTTGACAAGCTCGGTATGATGACTACTTGATAGTTTAGTGCACCATGCTTTACGGCTTAGAACTAGGACTTCAAAAGGGTTTTGAACACCATGGAGCATATGAGATGTTCCAAGAGCTGAAAATGATATTTCAGACTCATGCCCGTGTTAAGAGGTATGAAACCTCTGACAAGTACTTTGCCTACAAGATGGAGGAGAATAGCTCAACTAGTGAGCATGTGCTCAGAATGTCTAGGTACTACAATCGCTTGAATCAAGTGGGAGTTAATCTTCCAGATAAGATAGTGATTGACAGAGTTCTCTAGTCACTATCACCAAGTTACTCGAACTTCGTGGTGAACTATAATATGCAAGGGATGACGAAAACGATTCCCAAGCTCTTCGTGATGCTGAAATTGGCGAAGGTAGAAATCAAGAAAAAGCATCAAGTGTTGATGATTGACAAGACCACTAGTTTCAAGTAAAAGGGCAAGGGAAAGAAAGGGAACTTCAAGAAGAATCGCAAGCAAGTTGCCACTCGTATGAAGAAGCCCAAAGCTAGACCCAAGCCTGAAACTGAGTACTTACTGCAAAGGAAATGGTCACTGGAAGTGGAACTGCCCCAAATACTTGGCGGATAAGAAGGATGGCAAAGTGAACAAAGGTATATATGATATACATGTTGTTGATGTGAAATTTACTAGTGTTCATAGCAACCCATGGGTATTGGATACCGGTTCAGTTGCTGAGATTAGTAACTCGAAACAGGAGTTGCATAATGAACAGAGACTAGTTAAGAGCGAAGTGACGATGTGTGTTGGAAGTGATTCCAAGGTTGATACGTTCACCATCACACACTCCCTCTACCTTCGGGATTAATGTTGAACCTAAAATAAATGTTATTTGGTGTTTGTGTTGAGCATGAATATGATTGGATCATGTTTATTGCGATGCGGTTATTCATTTAAGTCGGAGAATAATTGTTGTTATGTTTACATGAATAAAACCTTCTATGGTCATACACCCAATGTAAATGGTTTATTGAATCTCGATCGTAGTGATACACATATTCATAATATTGATGCAAAAAGATGCAAAGTTGATAATGATAAGTGCAACATATTTGTGGCACTGCCGTTTAGGTCATATTGGTGTAAAGCTCATGAAGAAACTCTATATGGATGGATTTTTGGAATCACTTGATTACGAATCATTTGATACTTGCAAACCATGCCTCATGGGCAAGATGACTAAAACTCCGTTCTCCGGATCAATGGAGCGAGCCAATGACTTATTGGAAATAATACATACCGATGTATGCGGTCCGATGAGTGTTGAGGCACGCGGCGAGTATCGTTATTTTCTGACCTTCACAGATGATTTAAGCAGATATGGGTATATCTACTTAATGAAACACAAGTGTAAAACATTTGAAAAGTTCAAGGAATTTCAGAGTGAAGTGGAGAATCATCGTAACAAGAAAATAAAGTTTCTACAATCTGATCGCGGAGGTGAATATTTGAGTTTCGAGTTTGGCCTTCATTTAAAACAATGTGGAATAGTTTCACAACTCATGCCACCTGGAACACCACAGCGTATTGGTGTGTCCGAACGTCGTAACCGTACTTTATTAGATATGGTGATCTATGATGTCTCTTACCGATTTACCACTATCGTTTTGGGGTTATGCATTAGAGACAGCTGCATTCACGTTAAATAGGGCACTATCTAAATCCGTTGAGACGACACCATATGAACTGTGGTTTGGCAAGAAACCTAAGCTGTCGTTTCTTAAAGTTTGGGGTTGCGGCACTTATGTCAAAAGGCTTCGGCCTGATAAGTTCGAACCCAAATCGGAGAAGTGCATCTTCATAGGATACCCTAAGGAAACAATTGGGTACACCTTCTACCACAGATCTGAAGGCAAGATCTTTGTTGCCGAGAATGGAACCTTTCTAGAGAAGGAGTTTCTCTCGAAAGAAGTGAGTGGGAGGAAAGTAGAATTTGATGAGTTAATTATACCTTCTCTCGAATTGGAAAGTAGCACATCGGTGAAATCCGTTCCCCCGATGCCTACATCAACCAGAGAGGAAGCTAATGATGATGATCATGAAACTTCAGATCAAATTACTAGAGGACCTCGTAGGTCGAACAGAGCACGTTCCGCACCAAAGTGGTACGATAATCCTATCCTGGAAGTCATGTTATTAGACCATGGCGAACCTACGAACTATGAAGAAGCTATGATGAGCCGAGATTCCGATAGATGGCTTGAGGCCATGAAATCTAAGATAGGATCCATGTATGAGAACAAAGTGTGGACTTTGGTGGACTTCCCAATGATCGGCAAGCCATTGAGAATAAATGGATCTTCAAGAGGAAGACGGACACTGATGGTAGTGTTACTATCTACAAAGCTCGACCTGTCGCAAAAGGTTTTCAAAAAGTTCAAGGTGTTGACTACGATGAGATTTTCTCACTCGTAGCGATGCTTAAGTCTGTCCGAATCATGTTAGCAATTGCCGCATTTTATGAAATCTGTCAAATGGATGTCAAAACTGCATTCCTTGTCGCATTTTCTGAAAGAAGAGTTGTATGTGATGCAACCAAAAGGTTTTGTCGATCCTATGGTGCTAACAAAGTGTGCAAACTCCAGCGATCCATCTATGGACTGGTGCAAGCATCTCGGAGTTGGAATATACGCTTTGATAAGGTGATCAAAGCATATGGTTTTATACAGACTTATGGTGAAGTCTGTATTTACAAGAAAGTGAGTGGGAGCTTGATAAACCACAAGTGTAGGGGATCATTTGTAGCCTTCTTCGATAAATAAGAGTGTTGAACCCAACGAGGAGCTAAAAGTAGAACAAATATTCCCTCAAGTTCTATCGACCACCGATACAACTCTACGCACACTTGTCGTTTGCTTTACCGGAAAAAAGTATGAAACTATTTGGCAAGAATAAAACTACGAGTACTTTGCGAGAATAAAACTATGAATAAATTGCAAGGCAATAAAAGTAGATATCTTTTGTCAACAAGAAAGTCATTTGTCCCTAGGCAATCGATAACAAGTACCGGTAATCATTCCTGTAATTTTATATGAGGGAGAGGCATGAGCTAACATACTTTCTCTACTTGGATCATATGCACTTATGATTGGACCCCTAGCAAGCATCCGCAACTACTAAAGATCATTAAGGTCGTGAAACCCAACCATAACATTAATTATCAAGTCCTCTTTACTCCCATACGCCATAACCCACTTATCCACGTTCAGGCTGCTGTCACCCCCGCAACACTGACAATAAGCAAACCACGGACATATTGCAACACCCTACAGCGGGGGCCCCTCACATTTGCGCGAGAACGGAGGGCACCGTAGGACAACACCATAAATAAAATATACAATCATACCAACCAAGATCACGATTAACCCACGAGACAAAACAGATCTACTCAAACATCATAGGATAGCCAAATATCATTGGGAAATAATATATGGAGTTGAGCACCATGTTTAAGTAGAGATTACAGCGGGGAGAAGAGGTGTTACACCGCTACATAGACGGGTAGAAAGTTGGTGTTGACGGTAGCAAGATTGTTGATGTAGATCGTTGTCCCGATCGTTGCCCCGGCGGCACTCCGGCGCCACCGGAAGCGAGGGGGAGAGAGCCCCCCTCCTTCTTCTTCTTCCTTGGCCTCCCCCCTAGATGGGAGGAGAGTTTCCCCTCTGGTCCTTGGTCTCCATGGCAGCGGAGGGGCAGGAGCCCCTCCGAGATTGAATCTTCCTCTCTGTTCTCTTCTGTTTCGTGTTCTTCAGATCTGGCCAAAAACCGTTTCTTATATTCCGGGAGATCCGTAACTCCGAGTGCGCCGAGATTTTAACACGATTTTTTTCCAGATATAAGCTTCCTTGCGCCCGAAGTAGAGCTCCAACCGACGTTCGAGGAGGGCACAAGCCACCATCACGCGCCAGGGGCCTCTGGCGCGCCCTGGTGTCTTGTGGGCTGTGTGGGCCTCCGTTTGCGGTGATTCCAACTCCCAAAAATCACATATATTCCAAAATAATTCTCCATAAAATTTTATTGCATTTGGACTTCGTTTGATATGGATTTTCTGTGATACAAAAACATGCAGAAAACATGAACTAGCACTGGGCACTGGATCAATAGGTTAGTCCAATAAATCATATAAAAAGTTGCCAAAAACATGTGAAATTTGTATAATATTGGCATGAAACAATCAAAAATTATAGATACGGCGGAGACGTATCAGCATCCCCAAGCTTAATTCTTGCTCATCCTCGAGTAGGTAAATGATAAAAAAGATAATTTTTGATGTGGAATGCTACCTAGCATAAACTTGATCATATATCTAACCATGTTATGAATATTAAGACATAAGTGATTCAAAGCAATAGTCTATAATTTGACATAAAGACATCAATACTCAGGCATCCCAACAAACAATCATGTCTTCCAAAATATCAACTCTAAAGAAAGCTATCCCTACAAAATCATATAGTCTCGTCATGCTCTGTCTTCTTAACACAAAGTATTTATCATGCACAACCCCGATGACAAGCTGAGCAATTGGTTCATACTTTTTAACGTGCTTCAGCTTTTTCAACTCTCACGCAATACATGAGCGCAAGCCATGGATATAGCACTAAAAGTGGAATAGAGTATGATGACGGGGGATAAATATAGAGAAGACAAAAAAGTAAGGAAGTCTCACACCGACGTGGCTAACCAACGGGCTATGGAGATGCCCATCAATTGATATCAACGTGAGGAGTAGGGATTGCCATGCAACGAATGCACTAAGAGCTATAAGTGTATGAAAGCACAATATGAAAACTAAGTGGGTGTGCATCTAATCCTATAATGAAAAATTCCCACTAGTATATGAAAGTCACAACATAGGAGACTCTCCATATGAAAAACATGGTGCTACTTTGAAGCACAAGTGTGGTAAAGAATACTAGCAATGCCCCTTCTCTGTTTGTTTTTTTTCTTTCTTTCTTTCTTTTCTTTCTTTTTTCTTTCTTTTTCTTTTTCTTTCGTTTTTTCTTTTCTTTTCTTTTTCTCTCATTGTCTGGAGTCTCATCCCAACTTGTGGGGGAATGATAGTCTCCATCATCCTTTCCTCACTAGGGCACTGCTCTAAAAATAAATAATGACGATCATCACACTTCTATTTACTTATAACTCAAAAGAAATAAAAATTACAACTTGACACCTATGACAAAGTATGACTCTATATGAATGCCTCTAGCATGTACCACGATGTGCAATGATCTAGCGTAATGCTACCTCTTGAGCACTGCGTTGGTTTTTCCCTTGAAGAGGAAAGGGTGATGCAGCAAAGTAGCGTAAGTATTTCCCTCAGTTTTTGAGAACCAAGGTATCAATCCAGTAGGAGACTAGACACAAGTCGCCTTGTACCTACACAAACAAATAAGAACCTTGCACAATGCGATAAAGGGGTTGTCAATCCCTTCACGACCACTTGCAAAACTGAGATCTGATAGAGATACAAAGATAAATATTTTTGGTATTTTTATGATATAGATTGAAAAGTAAAGATTGCAAAGTAAAAATAAATTGGAAACTTATATGATGGAAAATAGACCTGGGGGCCATAGGTTTCACTAGTGGCTTCTCTCAAGATAGCATAAGTATTACGGTGGGTGAACAAATTACTGTCGAGCAATTGATAGAAAAGTGCATAATTATGAGAATATCTAGGCATGATCATGTATATAGGCATCACGTCCGAGACAAGTAGACCGAAACGATTCTGCATCTACTACTATTACTCCACACATCGACCGCTATCCAGCATGCATCTAGAGTATTAAGTTCATAATAATGGAGTAACGCATTAGGCAAGATGACATGATGTAGAGGGATAAACTCAAGCAATATGATATAAACTCCATCTTTTTATCCTCGATGGCAACAATACAATACGTGCCTTGCTTCCCCTGCTGTCACTGGGAAAGGACACCGCAAGATTGAACCCAAAGTTAAGCACTTCTCCCATTGCAAGAAAGATCAATCTAGTAGGCCAAACCAAACTGATAATTCAAAGAGACTTGCAAAGATAACAAATCATACATAAAAGAATTCAGAGAAGATTCAAATATTGTTCACATATAATCTTGATCATAAACCCACAATTCATCGGATCTCGACAAACACACCGCAAAAAGAATTACATCGAATAGATCTCCAAGAAGATCGAGGAGAACTTTGTATTGAGATCCAAAGAGAGAGAAGAAACCATCTAGCTAATAACTATGGACCTGAAGGTCTGTGGTAAACTACTCACACATCATCGGAGATGCTATGGTGTTGATGTAGAAGCCCTCCGTGATCGATTCCCCCTCCGGCGGAGCGCCGGAAAAGGCCCTAAGATGGGATCTCACGGGTACAGAAGGTTGCGGCGGTGGAAATAGGGTTTCGTGGTGCTCCTGGATGTTTTCAGGGTATATGGGTATATATATAGGAGGAAGAAGTAGGTCGGTGGAGCTGCGAGGGGCCCACGAGGGTGGGGGCGCGCCTAGGGGGGCAGGCGCGCCTCCCTGCCTCGTGGCCTCCTCGCTTCTTTCTTGACGTCCACTCCAAGTCCTCTAGATCACGTTTGTTCCAAAAATCACTCTCCCGAAGGTTTCATTCCGTTTGGATTCTGTTTGATATTCCTTTTCTGCAAAACACTGAAATAGGCAAAAAACAACAATTTGCACTGGGCCTTCTGGTTAATAGGTTAGTCCCAAAAATAATATAAAAGTGTATAATAAATCCCATTAAACATCCAAAACAGATAATATAATAGCATGGAACAATAAAAATTTATAGATACGTTGGAGACGTATCACGTAACATGTATGAAAAATGATGAACGGTGGCTGAGCCACAACTACTATGTCACATCATGCAAAGCAATATGACAATGAATGCTCAAGTCATCAAACGGAAGCGGTGGAAGTTGCATGGCAATATATCTCGGAATGGCCATGGAAAAGCCATAATAGGTAGGTATGGTGGCTGTTTTGACGAAGATATAATAAGGCTTATGTCTGATAGAGTGTATCATATCACGGGGTTTGGATGCACCTGCGAAGTTTGCACCACGTCTCGATGTGAGAAAGGGCAATGCACAGTACCGTAGAGGCTTAGCAAATTGCGAAAAGGTAAGAGTGCGTATAATCCATGGACTCGCATTAGTCATAAAGAACTCATATACTTATTGCAAAAGTTTATTAGCACTCAAAGCAAAGTACTACTACGCTTGCCCCTAGGGGGATAGATTGGCAGGAAAAGATCATCGCTCATCCCCGACTGCCACTCATAAGGAAGACAATCAATAATAAATCATGCTCCAACTTCATAGCATAACGAGAGACTATACGTGCATGCTTCGGGAATCACAAACCTTAACACCAATATTCTTACTAAACACAACCATTTACTAGTACCTCCCACATATTCCATCTCTATATCGCAAAACTATTGCAAGGAATCAAACATATCATATTCAGTGATCCATAAGTTTTATGTAGGATTTTATAACTAACCATGCAAATGACAAATTCCTGTTGACTCTCTAAGTAGATATAAGTGAAGCATGAGAGTTTAATTCTTTCTACAAAAGTCCATGCTCTAACAAATATAAGTGAAGCAAAATAGCATTCTTCAAATAACAGTTTTCTATGTGAAGAGAAACAGGCAATCCAAACTTCAAATGATATAAGTGAAGCACATGAAGCATTATATAAAGCCATACTCAAAAGATAAAAGTGAAGTGCAATGAGCATTCTATAAATCAACCATGGACTATCTCATACCAGCATGGTGCATAAAAGAAATGTGAAAACTAAATGCAAAAGATACTCCAAGATTTGCACATATCACATGAACGAAACGAATCTGAAAACATACCGATACTTGTTGAAGAAAGATGGGATGCCTTCCGGGGCATCCCCAAGCTTAGACGCTTGAGTCTCCTTGAATATTTACTTGGGGTGCCTTGGGCATCCCCAAGCATGAGCTCTTGCCTCTCCTCCTTCTCCTCACATCGAGACCTCCTCGATCTTCGAACACTTCATCCATACAAAACTTAACCAAACTTTTAGTGCCGGGGTTAGTGAATATGGCAATGAAATCCCATCATGTACTGCTGTAACATTATTGTATAATTATAAACAAACATTACCCACTGTATGCTATCACAATTCTATGGCCCCAAGTCAAGGACGCTTCAACAAGAATTCAAACATACGCAAATAATGAAGCTATAACAGCAATCTGTGAAAACGGGACAGTCTGTAAAGATTCGAACATCCACCATACTTCTATAACTCTAAAAATTCTAAAAGAATTAGAAAAATAAACATTTTGTATAGAAATACAGTACAAATGGTTTCAGAATCGTTTGGCGTTCCAGTAAAAAAAGTAAAATCGCGCACTAGAGACAAAGTTTCTGTTTTGCACCGCAGAAACCAACAAGCAATTTAAACATCCTAAAGGCAAATCTTGGCACATTATTTTTATAATACAATGGAATTGTACAAGGGGATAATTACTTTTGTTGAAAAGTTTCTATAATTAAGATTCACGAAGTTTCCGTGAGCATGAACAAAGTTCAAGGAGCTCCCCCACTTCAACAATGCTTGTCTCTCTCACTTTCACTTTCCTTTTTGAAAAGTTTTGGGTTCCCCTCTATATTTTTTTGTTTTAAAACTTTATAAAAGCACTCCACAGAAATAAATGACTCTCTAAAACTTTCAGGTTGTCTCCCTGGCAGCACTTTCTTTAAAGCCATTAAGCTAGGCATAAAGTGCTCAAGTAATGAATCCACTCGGATCCCAAGGTATATCAAAGCCAATTTGAATCAACAATGATTTGTAATTTGGTTGTGACGCCCCCGATTCAATCATACACTAATCATGCACACAAACGTGTACGATCAAGATCAGGGACTCACGGGAAGATATCACAACACAACTCTAAAACATAAATAAGTCATACAAGCATCATAATACAAGCCAGGGGCCTCGAGGGCTCGAATACAAGTGCTCGATCATAGACGAGTCAGTGGAAGCAACAATATCTGAGTACAGGCATAAGTTAAAAAAGTTTTCCTTAAGAAGGCTAGCACAAACTGGGATACAGATCGAAAGAGGCGCAGGCCTCCTGCCTGGGATCCTCCTAAACTACTCCTGGTCATCGTCAGCGGGCTGCACGTAGTAGTAGGCACCTCCGGTGTAGTAGGAGTCGTCGTCGGCGGTGGCGTCTGGCTCCTGGGCTCCAGCATCTGGTTGCGACAACCAGGTAGAAAGGAAAGGGGGAAAAGAGGGAGAAAAGCAACTGTGAGTACTCATCCAAAGTACTCGCAAGCAAGGAGCTACAATACATATGCATGAGTATATGTGTAAAGGGCCATATCGGTGGACTGAACTGCAAAATGCCAGAATAAGAGGGGGATAGCTAATCCTGTCGAAGACTATGCTTCTGGCCACCTCCATCTTGCAGCATGTAGAAGAGAGTAGATGGTAAGTTCACCAAGTAGCATCGCATAGCATAATCCTACCCGGCGATCCCCTCCTCGTCGCCCTGTTAGAGAGCGATCACCAGGTTATATCTGGCACTTGGAAGGGTGTGTTTTATTAAGTATCCGGTTCTAGTTGTCATAAGGTCAAGGTACAACTCCGGGTCGTCCTTTTACCGAGGGACACAGCTATTCGAATAGATAAACTTCCCTGCAGGGGTGCACCACATAACCCAACACGCTCGATCCCATTTGGCCGGACACACTTTCCTAGGTCATGCCCGTCCTCGGGAGATCAACACGTCGCAGCCCCACCTAGGCACAACAGAGAGGTCAGCACGCCGGTCTGAATCCTATGGCGCAGGGGTATGGGCCCATCGCCCATTGCACACCTACACGTTGCGAGGGCGGCCGGAAGCAGACCTAGCCTAGCAGGCGTTCCAGTCCAATCCGGCGTGCGCCGCTCCGTCGCTGACGTCACGAAGGCTTCGGCTGATACCATGACGTCGAGTGCCCATAACTGTTCCCGCGTAGTTGGTTAGTGCGTATAGACCAAATGGCCAGACTCGGATCAAATACCAAGAACTCGTTAAGCGTGTTATTTTTAAGTATCCGCGGACGCCGACCAGGGCCAGGCCCACCTCTCCTAGGTGGTCTCAACCCGCCCTGTCGCTCCGCCACAAAGTAACAGTCGGGGGCCGTCAGGAACCCAGGCCCACCTCTACCGGGATGGAGCCACCTGTCCTTTCAGCCCCCTCATCAGAATCACTTGCGGGTACTCAACGAGCTGACCCGACTTTAGTCACCACATGTGTCATGTATATAAAGTATATAGTATATACCCGTGATCACCTCCCGAAGTGATCACGGCCCAGTAGTATAGCATGGCAGACGGACAAGAGTGTAGGGACACTGATGGAACACTAGCATCCTATACTAAGCAGTAGGATAGCAGGTAAGGGTAACAACTGTAGCAACAATGATAGGCTATGTAGCAGAATAGGATTAACCGAAAGCAGTAACATGCTACACTCTTATAATGCAAGCAGTATAGAGAAGAATAGGCGATATCTGGTGATCAAGTGGGGCTTGCCTGGTTGCTCTGGCAAGAAGGAGGGGTCATCTTCGGTGTAGTCGAACACACGGACATCGGCACCGGTCTCAGAGTTTACCGGAAAGAAGTAACGGAGGGGGAACACAATAAATAACAGAGCAATCAAATGTAACACAAAGCAAGACACGGCAATATGCGGTGCTAGGGGTGACCTAACGTAGTGGTAGGTGATACCGACGAAGGAGGGAAACATCCGGGAAAGTATCCCCGGTGTTCCGCGTTTTTGGGCAGATGAAATGGAGGGGGAAAGTTGCATGTTTTCTATGCTAGGGATGTGTGGCGGACGAACGGACTACGTATCCGGATTTGTCACGTCGTTCTGAGCAACTTTCATGTCCAAAGTATTTTCACCCGAGTTACAGTTTATTTTATATTAATTTTTAAAGATTTTATTCAATTCATAAATTATTATTATTGATTTAATTCAAAAATGGTATTACTGCCTCAGGATGACGTCAGCATGACATCATCAGTCAACAGAGGTGTTGACTGGGTCAAGCTGACGGGTTGGTCCAGTCCGTCATTGACGAGACTAACTAATCATGATTAATTAGTTTAATTAATCAAAATTAATTAAGTTAATTAATTCTTTAATTAATTAATTAACTAATTAAATTATTATTCATTTATTTTATTATTATTATTATTTTTAATTTCCATTTTTAAACGTTCTGGGCCGTGGGGCCCCCAGGTCAGTGGCACAGGGGCTTTGCGGGTCGGGCGTGCTAGCGGGCGGGCCATGGCGCGAGCGCCGGGCGCGGCTTCACCCGAGCGGGAGCGCCGACGAGCAGGGCGGCTGCGACGCGGGTGGAGTGCGGCGAGAGAGGCCGGGCGAGCGGTGGCCGGAGTAGCCAGGTCACGCGCGGGGGGGGGGGGGTGAAGTGGGACAAGACCACCGGCGGGCGGCCGCGGCTCGACAGCGCCGGCGCGGGGCGGTGAGTGGAACGGGACGCGGGGAAGCAGGGGGTTGCGGCGGCTGCGCCGGGGTGGTGTGGGTGAGGCACAGGCGAGCGTGCCCGGAGCGCGAGCTCCGTCGCTCGGCCACGGCGATCGGCAGAGGGAAGGGGAGGAGGAGGTCGAGGCTCACGGGGAGTTTGCAGGGCACGGGCAGTGGGGGTCGAGGAGGAGACGGAGACGGCGCGTCGGCGGTGGGGAGGCAGTCCGGCGATGGCATGGCGGCACCGGAGACGGCGGGTGGCGACGCAGGTACTCCCCAGCTCCGATCTAGTGGCGTGGGAGTCGAAGGCGAGGCGAGCGGAGGTCCACGACACGGTGGTGCGGCGAGTCGCGACCAGTGGCCACAGCGGCGATGAGGCAGCGGCGATGGGGTCGATGCCCCCTGATCTTGATCGTGGGGAGGGGGGCAGAGGAGGGGTGAGGGAAAACGTGGGGGGAGTGGGGACGAGTGGGAGGTGTCGGTGGTGGCTAGGGTTGCGGGGGGGGGAGGGTGAGGGGATAAGGAGAGGAGTGGGGTTGGCCGGTTGGGCCTGCTTGGCGGCCCGATGGCCTGCTAGGCCGTGGCCCAGTGGGGGGGAAGGGGGTTTCCTTTTCTTCTTCTTTTTGTTTGTTCTGCATTTTTTTATTCTATTTCTTTTCTGTTTTCTTTTATTTTTTTTTTATAAAATTTAAAAGCGACAACTAATTTGGTGTTATTAAATAGGTCACAGCCCCAAATACTTTGGCACTTTAAATAAAGTATTTTGCATTTGCTTATTACTTTAAAATCACTTTAGATAATTGTTTTATCATTGTTTTAGTTTATTTAGTGCATTTAAGTATTTTATTAAAGGATGATTTCTTCACCAACATTTATTATGGATTATTTGACACATTAGGAACAATTTAGTTTTGACTTTTGAAAACTTTAATTGTTTTGACTTTGATTCAAACTTGAATTTGGATCGGTTCTAAACTAACGCGAGATTATCAACAGTAATCGTGGTGACATGGCATCATTACCAGAGGGTTACTGTAGCTTGATTACCCGGGCGTCACAATTCTCCTCCACTACAAGAAATCTCGTCCCGAGATTTAAGAGGTGGAGTAAGGGGAAGGAATTGATTACGAAATTCTAACGGATCTTCTCGGTCTTGGTTGCTCTTCTCGAAGAGGTCGATCCATTACGTTGAGGTCTTCATTTCTCTGCTTCAGGTCATCATGATGAAGTCGTCATCATTCCTTCGGGATTTCCATCGTACTTATGAAAGAATAAAGGGTGGGTATTCCGGGAGAACAGACCTCTACAAGGTCGACTATCTGGTCGATAACATCGGGGAAGGTGGCGGAAAGTAACTCTCGAATTGAACTTAAGAAGATATCGAGAGCCAGTAAGAAGGTACCATGAGAAGTTTAAGCGGGTAGACAATCGTTCGATGCCTGAACAAAGTGTGAAAGGGGTCCAGAGCAACGAGAAATAGTATTGCGCCTGATACCAGAATAGATGACTAGGAAGGTGGCCCATGAATTAAATACGAAGCCAAGCGTGGGGAATAACCATTAGAAACAGGGTTGTATAGGAGAGTCAGGTTTCGATCCTCTGGAACTGTGGGTTATGGGCCCACCATATGGGTTAAAAGTAGGAAGGGCGGAGACGTCTTGCGTGATCATGCAAGCAAGGCATGTCAGAGGGTAGCCTGTCGATTATGTCGGCAACAACGTCGATACCAAGGGCGAGGGACAAAGAGAACCATTTTCCTGCTCGTTGAACGAAGCGGACCAATAGGCAAAGTTCTCGTCCATCGGTGGCTACCGGAATGTCATCAACAGTAGAAACAGGGTCTCACTGACAGAGTTTTACACCAAGGTGTTTACATCCTTCCCAAGGACAAACAGAGCATGCTATCCATGGCAGGGTATAATGTAGAAAACCCTTTAGGTAGGGGAGAGAATTTTCATGACATTACCCATACAGCGGTGTTTGGATAATTGAGCTGGAAACATTTAGCATCGGACTTCAAATGTTCCTGTTGAAAATCGGAGTACCATAGACATGCATCGAGATAGCCTTGACATGGTTATCAGGTGAAGATCAGACTTTAGAAACACAAAGGATCCATCAGGAACCGCTTGTAGAATAAGTCTTACAATTTCCTCATGGAAGAAAGGATAGCCTTGCTAAAAAGGAAATGGTAACAATAGTTCCTCCGGCCAGGTGTGCTAGGCACGTTATCACCTTACTGGGTCATATAAAGACCATTGTTATTACTCTTGGAAATATGTTCCCACCATCATATCTGATTGAGGTTCAGATCTAATTGGTGTCGGGATACCTCAGACTCGGGATGCCTGAGAAGAAAAGGCGCAACACCAATTGACGAGATGACATTGTAAGATTCTCGGGAAACGAACTATGGAAGCAAGTTCTGAGACAAGGGTTCATCATTAAATCAAGGAGAGGTGAGGAGGTGACTGATTGACTCAGCGACAATCCATTGAGATTTCCAAAAGATGGATTTCCACAACTATGTGAACAAGGAGATAACATTAGCTAGATCGAATGACTTAATGATGTATGCTCGAGGAAAACATACACAGTTAAACATTGGTTGAAATGTGCACCCGAAATATGGGCTAGGTAGCACGATCAATGTTCGAATGATGATTCAATAAGCCATAGACGTAGAATGAAACTATAGACCAATAACTTCAAAGCAATAGGGTTGCTAGGAGTTTAGAATTTACACATCACAGACCATTTGTCGGTATGTCGGTTAGAAACAACACGGGGACCAAGAAAGAATGGTGATGGTGAGAAGTATCACTGTACCAAGAATTCTTAAGAGGTGGAGTAATCCTCACGACATTCTTGACATAAAAGCTCCAAGGTAGAACATATCATAAGCTAGATAGCAAGGAAATCAAGATACAACACAAAATATGAACAAGCTTGTGTTGGGGGGAGGCAAGAATGTTGTCGATGATAACACAATTCATCGAGGGGCAAGGATGGTATTTCTCATCCTGAATTTTGACACACAACTTGGAAGAAGTCAAACTGTTGACAATGATCACGACAAATTTGTCGAGAGGTTTTCAAGAAGATGTAATTGATCGACGATGACATCAAGTCAAAGGAATGATGAAAGTGAAAGGTTATTGGAACCACGGGTACGACACAAACTCGAAATCAAGCTTGATGTTCAAGGCGAAATGATATGATGAGGAAAATCGACATAAGCTTAGCTCATCGTCAAAAATTGTGCCCCGGGAAGAAGGACCAGGTAGCACAGTTAAAATTAGCACGATAATGATGTAGCCGATCAGGCTAGGAATGACGTGATGGGGTATTAAAATTCTCAACAACAAAGTACTGGGAGTACTGAATCTCAGTGTTGATTTGATTCACAACCCGGTGTTTTCGGTTGGCGACAACCCAGAACCCGTGGAGTGACTATGACGGGGAAAGGTATTACTTCATCAGAAATTCATAAGAGGAAGTGCAATGGGTTGGTATCCTTGAGATACCAGGGGGTAATACTCGAAGGTAGAGTAGAATAGAGAGTTGACAAGTGTATTGATCTGCAAAAGACAAGTACTTTAACTTGTCCGAGAAAAGGAATCAAGGAATATCAATATGGCCGAAACCATAGTTGCAAGGGATCCAATTCAAAGACACCGGAAGAATTATCCAACTGATTAAAAGTTTTGCAAGAAGCTTCCATGATAAGTTCCACATCGGGTCCATGGGCATGAACACTAAGTTCAAGGTCGACTCCCACTTCTTCAATGCATAACCTTCCATTCACTTCTCATGTTTCAAACATGACATTAGTTGTTGAAAGTTTTACCTGGTGCCATATCAGATAAGTATGACCCGTGAAATCTTATGGGTTCAATGAGAATAGTGAAGGCGTTGGTTCAACCCATCGGGGCATATTAGGAATATATGCCACAAGCTTCAAGAATAATTATCACCAGCTCAAAAGCAGAGCATGGTTGACAAAGTAGAGGATACAATTTACCAAAGGCATTATGTATCAGGGAAGAACTCACAAGGTGATTAAATATGAGGGCACTGTCGGATAATAATCTAACAAAGGATTTGGTGGTCCACAAGGAATCAGATGTGAGCATCGGTACTCAACTAGAGGAAGAAAGAATGCAAGGGGACCAGATTATAGAAACAACTGGCTAACTCAAAGCTCAAATGCAAAGGAATTATGATTTCCAAATCAAGGGATCAGAAGCAAACGCTCTGATTAAGGATGGGTAAGTTGAATAGCCTTAGGGGTACAATCGATTGCAATTTGATTGGTCGATACCAGCTCATGTTTAAAATGATGTTTGAGCCAGAAGGAAGAATTCTAGGATCTGATTGAGGATTGTGAGCATTCGCAATATTTTGAATCAACAGACTCAAAATGATAATGACAAGGAATGACAATAAGATTACGAGACTTATGTGATTAACCATAATGCAAGCAAGCAAGAATTTCAAGAGCAATAGGCTGCTAAGGATTTTCGGAAGTTCAAATAGTATTTCAAATACTTTTGTGAATTACTTGAATCAACTGGGGACGAGCGGATACTCGGTAAGTGTGAGAATTATCCGTAGGGGTATTCAGGTGACAAAGAACAGCAAGGCAGTAAGCTCAAAGGATTCTCGGAACAACAAAGAGAATTTCGGGGTATCTTGTAATAACAAGATCAATGGGGAAACATTGTATGAATAGCGAGTATACGTGGTTATCCATAGGAGTTTATCGATGGAAGGGAATTGCAAAAGTGATGAACACAAGTTCTCGGGTTAACAGCGGAGAGTGTCTTCAGGGTCTTCACGTGCAGCAGACGATCATCAGTAATAAGGGGCTCTCCGGGTGAAAGTGATAACGAGATCCTAATGTTAGATTTAGCAAAATTCATTTAACCCGAATAGGAGAGAGATCAGAGTCCCAGAGTAAAGGTCGAGGAGTAAAAGATCCTAGTACCACCCAATGGCGACGTGGGCCTGTAAGACACACAGCCATGTTAGTAAAAGTTGTCTAGACTCGACTTCGGCCAAGGAGTGTGGAAGGGGGATTCCTACAGGAAGTCGGCTCTAATACCAACTTGTGACGCCCCTGATTCAATTGTAAACTAATCATGCACGCAAACGTGTACGATCAAGATCAGGGACTCACGGGAAGATATCACAACACAACTCTAAAACATAAATAAGTCATACAAGCATCATAATACAAGCCAGGGGCCTCGAGGGCTCGAATACAAGTGCTCGATCATAGACGAGTCAGCGGAAGCAACAATATCTGAGTACAGACATAAGTTAAACAAGTTTGCCTTAAGAAGGCTAGCACAAACTGGGATACAGATCGAAAGAGGCGCAGGCCTCCTGCCTGGGATCCTCCTAAACTACTCCTGGTCGTCGTCAGTGGGCTGCACGTAGTAGTAGGCACCTCCGGTGTAGTAGGAGTCATTGTCGGCGGTGGCGTCTGGCTCCTGGGCTCCAGCATCTGGTTGCGGCAACCAGGTAGAAAGGAAAGGGGAAAAAAAGGGAGAAAAGCAACCGTGAGTACTCATCCAAAGTACTCGCAAGCAAGGAGCTACAATACATATGCATGGGTATATGTGTAAAGGGCCATATCGGTGGACTGAACTGCAGAATGCCAGAATAAGAGGGGGATAGCTAATCCTGTCGAAGACTACTCTTCTGGCCACCTCCATCTTGCAGCATGTAGAAGAGAGTAGATGGTAAGGTCACCAAGTAGCATCGCATAGCATAATCCTACTCGGCGATCCCCTCCTCGTCGCCCTGTTAGAGAGCGATCACCGGGTTATATCTGGCACTTGGAAGGGTGTGTTTTATTAAGTATCCGGTTCTAGTTGTCATAAGGTCAAGGTACAACTCCGGGTCGTCCTTTTACCGAGGGACACGGCTATTCGAATAGATAAACTTCCCTGTAGGGGTGCACCACATAACCCAACACGCTCTATCCCATTTGGCCGGACACACTTTCCTGGGTCATGCCCGGCCTCGGGAGATCAACACGTCGCAGCCCCACCTAGGCACAACAGAGAGTTCAACACGCCGGTCTAAATCCTATGGCGCAGGGGTCTGGGCCCATCGCCCATTGCACACCTGCATGTTGCAAGGGCGGTCGGAAGCAGACCTAGCCGAGCAGGCGTTCCAGTCCAATCCGGCGTGCGCCGCTCCGTCGCTGACGTCATGAAGGCTTCGGCTGATACCATGACGTCGAGTGCCCATAACTGTTCCCGCGTAGTTGGTTAGTGCGTATAGACCAAATGGCCAGACTCGGATCAAATACCAAGAACTCGTTAAGCGTGTTATTTTTAAGTATCCGCGAACGCCGACCAGGGCCAGGCCCACCTCTCTCCTAGGTGGTCTCAACCTGCCCTGTCGCTCCGCCACAAAGTAACAGTCGGGGGCCGTCAGGAACCCAGGCCCACCTCTACCGGGATGGAGCCACCTGTCCTTTCAGCCCCCTCATCAGAATCACTTGCGGGTACTCAACGAGCTGACCCGACTTTAGTCACCACATGTGTCATGTATATAAAGTATATAGTATATACCCGTGATCACCTCCCGAAGTGATCACGGCCCAGTAGTATAGCATGGCAGACGGACAAGAGTGTAGGGCCACTGATGGAACACTAGCATCCTATACTAAGCAGTAGGATAGCAGGTAAGGGTAACAACTGTAGCAACAATAATAGGCTATGCAGCAGAATAGGATTAACCGAAAGTAGTAACATGCTACACTCTTCTAATGCAAGCAGTATAGAGAAGAATAGGCGATATCTGGTGATCAAAGGGGGGGCTTGCCTGGTTGCGCTGGCAAGAAGGAGGGGTCTTCTTCGGTGTAGTCGAACACACGAACGTTGGCACCGGTCTCGGAGTCTACCGGAAAGAAGTAACGGAGGGGGAACACAATAAATAACAGAGCAATCAAATGTAACAGAAAGCAAGACACGGCAATATGCGGTGCTAGGGGTGACCTAACGTAGTGGTAGGTGATACCGGCGAAGGAGGGAAACATCCGGGAAAGTATCCCCGGTGTTCTGCGTTTTCGGGCAGATGAAACGGAGTGGGAAATTTGCGTGTTTGCTATGCTAGGGATGTGTGGCGGACGAACGGACTACGTATCCGGATTCGTCACGTCGCCCTGAGCAACTTTCATGTACAAAGTATTTTCATCCGAGTTACGGTTTATTTTATATTAATTTTAAAGATTTTATTCAATTTATAAATTATTATTATTGATTTAATTCAAAAATGGTATTACTGCCTCAGCATGACATCATCAGTGAACAGAGGTGTTGACTGGGTTAAGCTGACGGGTGGGTCCAGTCCGTCATTGACTAGGCTAACTAATCATGATTAATTAGTTTAATTAGTTGTTTAGTTTAATTAATCAAAATTAATTAAGTTAATTAATTCTTTAATTAATTAATTAACTAATTAAATTATTATTCATTTATTTTATTATTATTATTATTATTTATTTCCATTTTTTTAAACGTTCTGGGCCGTGGGGCCCCCAGGTCAGTGGCACAGGGGCTTTGCGGGTCGGGCGTGCTAGCGGGCGGGCCGTGGGCGCCCGATGAGCGCGAGCGCCGGGCGCGGCTTCACCCGAGCGGGAGCGCAGGCGAGCAGGGCGGCTGCGATGCGGGTGGAGTGCGGCGAGGGTGGCCGGGCGAGCGGTGGCCGGAGTAGCCAGGTCGCGCGGGTGGGGGTGTGAAGTGGGACGAGGCCACCGGCGGGCGGCCGCGGCTCGACAGCGCCGGCGCGGGGCGGTGAGCGGAACGGGACGCGGGGAAGCAGGGGGTTGCGGCTGCTGCGCCGGGGTGGCGTGGGTGAGGCACAGGCGAGCGTGGCCGGAGCGCGAGCTCCGTCGCTCGGCCACGGTGATCGGCAGAGGGAAGGGGAGGAGGAGGTCGAGGCTCACGGGAAGGTTGTAGGGGCACGGGCAGTGGGGGTCGAGGAGGAGACGGAGACGGCGCGTCGGGCGGCGGGGATGGCAGTCCGGCGGGAAGGGGTTTGGCGAGGTGGCCCGCGGCGGCAGGCTCGGCGGGGGTCGAGCCGCAGCAAGCCCCGATCCGATCCAGACGAGGGAGGAGCGAGGCGTGCGAGCGGGGGCAGGCGCCGGCTGACCGTCGTCAGGTGAACGAGGGACAAAGGGCGGGGCCGTGCGAGGCGACTCCAGGCGACGGGTCATGGGCCAGCCCCCGATCTGATCTGGATTGGGGGAACGAGGGAGAGACGTGGGGGGAGTGGGGGTGCTTAGGGTTTCCCCCACGTGGGTGGATAAGGGGATGGGTGTGGGGGGTGCGGCTTGGGCCGGCCTGGCGGCCGCGATGGCCTGCTGGGTCCGTGGCCCAGTGGGGGGGGGGAAGGGGTTTTCCTTTTCTTCTTCTTTTTGTTTGTTCTGCCTTTTTTTATTCTATTTCTTTTCTGTTTTCTTTTATTTTTGTTTTATAAAATTTAAAAGCGACAACTAATTTGGTGTTATTAAATAGGTCACAGCCCCAAATACTTTGGCACTTTAAATAAAGTATTTTGCATTTGCTTATTACTTTAAAAGCACTTTAGATAATTGTTTTATCGTTGTTTTAGTTTATTTAGTGCATTTAAGTATTTTATTAAAAGATGATTTCTTCACCAACATTTATTATGGATTATTTGACACATTAGGAACAATTTAGTTTTGACTTTTGAAAACTTTAATTGTTTTGACTTTGATTCAAACTTGAATTTGGATCGGTTCTAAACTAACGCGAGATTATCAACAATAATCGAGGTGACATGGCATCATTACCAGAGGATTACTGTAGCTTGATTACCCGGGCGTCACATTGGTAGTGAGCACAAAGCAACATAAATCCTGCAATGACGAAGTCTAACTCTCTTCCTATGCATCGGCATGTCATACAAGAACAATTCCTGCACATCAAGTAAAGGCCAATACATAGCATAAGTAGTTTCTTGCAATTTTATCGTGTTGGAAATATAGAGAGGCAGAGATGTAGTTCCTCTCTCATAATAATTTCAAGTTGGAGCAGCAAGCACATGCATATTATATTTATCAAAATCATCATGTGCAATGGTAAAAGTCAACCCATCAATATAATCCTTAATAAGAGCAAACTTCTCCGGCATAGTGTAGTTGGGAGAATTCAAAAAGATAATAGGACTATCATGTGTGGGTGCAATAGCAACAATTTCATGTTTAACATAAGGAACAATAGCAAGTTCATCTCCATAAGCATAATTCGTATTGGCATCTTGGCCACAAGCATAACAAGCATCAAGTTCATCAAAAAGGGATATTTCAAATGAATCAATGGGATCATAGAAATTATCATAGCATTCATCCTTCGATAAGAATGAAGGGGCATTAAATAATGTATGAGTTGAAGAGTTACTCTCATTAGAAGGTGGGCACGGGTAGCTAATCCGCTCTTCCTCCGTTTGTTCTTCGCAATCCTCGTCATCTTTTTCATCCAATGAGCTCGCAGTTTCATCAATTTCTCCTTCCATAGACTCCTGCAAAATATTAGTCTCTTCTTGGACAACGGAGTTATTCTCAATAAATACATCAATATTGTAATTGTATTTATAATTATCATAGCAATATTTAAGGATAGCAAGATTTTCAGCTCTAAAACTGAATCATCAAAATCTTCAAACTTTTTAAACAAAGATCCAACTTCATAAGCACCCTTAAAAGCAACAAATTCTTCAATTCGTTCCACATCATAGTTATCATATATACCATTAGCATAAGAAGCTAAGGTTTAATTATCATTAAATTTGCAAGAAAAGGGAAGATGTGGAGCATTCATCCTAGAGCAACAAGTATAATCATATCTAGAGCATAGGTTCCAAGCATACCACTTCAATATATGAATTTGATCCCATAACAATTTCCCTTTATGAGTCAAGCGATAATCCCTAAAGTATTCACATTGATACAACATTACTCCCATTATATAGTTGAATGGGGTTTTCTCAGGATTATCAAAGTAGTGCATAATATCTTTCAAATATAAGCATCGAGGGTTTTAGGAGGTTCTCTATCTCCATGAGTAGCAGGTACAACTAATTTTTTTGGTGTTTCGTTTTCCATATCCATAACTAAAGATAGAGAACAACTTAGAACAGGAAATAAAAACTACTTAGTGATAAAGCAAACAAGCACACACGAGAATATTCACACCACGCTATTGCTCCCCGGCAACGGCGCTAGAAAAAGGTCTTGATAACCCACAAGTATAGGGGATCGTTTGTAGCCTTCTTCGATAAATAAGAGTGTCGAACCCAACGAGGAGCTAAAGGTAGAACAAATATTCCCTCAAGTTCTATCGACCACCGATACAAATCTACGCACACTTGTCAATTGCTTTACCGGAAACAAGTAAGAAAATATTTGGCAAGAATAAAACTACAAGTACTTTGCGAGAATAAAACTATGAATAAATTGCAAGGCAATAAAACTGGATAGCTTTTGTCAACAAGAAAGTCATTTGTCCCTAGGCAATCGATAACAAGTACCGGTAATCATTCCGTAATTTTATATGAGGGAGAGGCATGAGCTAACATACTTTCTCTACTTGGATCATATGCACTTATGATTTGACCCCTAGCAAGCATCTGCAACTACTAAAGATCATTAAGGTCGTGAAACCCAACCATAGCATTAAGTATCAAGTCCTCTGTACTCCCATACGCCATAACCCACTTATCCACGTTTAGGCTGCTGTCTCCCCCGCAACACTGACAATAAGAAAACCATGGACATATTGCAACACCCTACAGCGGGGGCCCCTCACGTTTGCCCGAGAACGGGGGGCACCGTAGGATAGTACCATAAATAAAATATACAATCATACCAACCAAGATCACGATTAACCCACAGGACAAAACGGATCTACTCAAACATCATAGGATAGCCAAATATCATTGGGAAATAATATATGGAGTTGAGCACTAGTTAAGAGCGAAGTGACGATGTGTGTTGGAAGTGATTCCAAGGTTGATACGTTCACCATCGCACACTCCCTCTACCTTCGGGATTAATGTTGAACCTAAAATAAATGTTATTTGGTGTTTGCGTTGAGCATGAATATGATTGGATCATGTTTATTGCGATACGGTTATTCATTTAAGTCAGAGAATAATTGTTGTTCTGTTCATCACCCAATGTAAATGGTTTATTGAATCTCGATCGTAGTGATACACATATTCATAATATTGATGCCAAAAGATGCAAAGTTGATCATGAAAAGTGCAACATATTTGTGGCACTACCGTTTAGGTCATATTGGTGTAAAGCGCATGAAGAAACTGCATCTGGATGGATTTTTGGAATCACTTGATTATGAATCATTTGATACAGGCGAACCATGCCTCATGGGCAAGATGACTAGAACTCCGTTCTCTGGAACAATGGAGCGAGCCAATGACTTATTGGAAATAATACATACCGATGTATGCGGTCCGATGAGTGTTGAGGCACGCGGCGGGTATCATTATTTTCTGACCTTCACAAATGATTTGAGCAGGTATGGGTATATCTACTTAATGAAACACAAGTGTAAAACATTTGAAAAGTTCAAGGCATTTCAGAGTGAAGTGGAGAATCATCGTAACAAGAAAATAAAGTTTCTATGATGTGATCACGGAGGTGAATATTTGAGTTATGAGTTTGGCCTTCATTTAAAACAATGTGGAATAGTTTCACAACTCACGCCACCTGGAAAAACACAGCGTATTGGTGTGTTCGAACGTCGTAATCGTACTTTATTAGATATGGTGCGATCTATGATGTCTCTTACTGATTTACCACTACCGTTTTGGGGTTATGCATTAGAGACAGCTGCATTCACGTTAAATAGGGCACCATCTAAATCCGTTGAGATGACACCGTATGAACTTTGGTTTGGCAAGAAACCTAAGCTGTCGTTTCTTAAAGTTTGGGGTTGCAACGCTTATGTCAAAAGGCTTCAGCCTGATAAGCTCGAATCCAAATCGGAGAAGTGCATCTTCGTAGGATACCCTAAGGAAACAATTGGGTACACCTTCTACCACAGATTCGAAGGCAAGATCTTTGTTGCCGAGAATGGAACCTTTCTAGAGAAGGAGTTTCTCTCAAAAGAAGTGAGTGGGAGGAAAGTAGAATTTGATGAGGTAATTGTACCTTCTCTCGAATTGGAAAGTAGCACATCAGTGAAATCCGTTCCTGTGATGCCTACACCAACCAGAGAGGAAGCTAATGATGATGATCATGAAACTTCAGATCAAGTTACTACTGGAGCTCGTAGGTCGAACAGAGCACATTCCGCACCAGAGTGGTACGGTAATCCTATCCTGGAAGTCATGTTATTAGACCATGGCGAACCTACGAACTATGAAGAAGCTATGATGAGCCCAGATTCCGACAGATGGCTTGAGGCCATGAAATCTGAGATAGGATCCATGTATGAGAACGAAGTGTGGACTTTGGTGGACTTTCCCAATGATCGGCAAGCCATTGAGAATAAATGGATCTTGAAGAGGGAGACGGACACTGATGGTAGTGTTACAATGTAAAAAGCTCGACCTGTTGCAAAAGGTTTTCGAAAAGTTCAAGGTGTTGACTACGATGAGATTTTCTCACTCGTAGCGAAATATTAGTCTCTTCTTGGCCAACGGAGTTATTCTCAATAAATACATCAATATCGTAATTGTATTTATAATTATCATAGCAATATTTAAGGATAGCATGATTTTCAGCTCTAAAACTGAATCGTCAAAATCTTCAAACTTTTTAAACAAAGATCCAACTTCATAAGCACCCTTAAAAGCAACAAATTCTTCAATTCGTTCCACATCATAGTTATCATATATACCATTAGCATAAGAAGCTAAGGTTTAATTATCATTAAATTTGCAAGAAAAGGGAAGATGTGGAGCATTCATCCTAGAGCAACAAGTATAATCATATCTAGAGCATAGGTTCCAAGCATACCACTTCAATATATGAATTTGATCCCATAACAATTTCCCTTTATGAGTCAAGCGATAATCCCTAAAGTATTCACATTGATACAACATTACTCCCATTATATAGTTGAATGGGGTTTTCTCAGGATTATCAAAGTAGTGCATAATATCTTTCAAATATAAGCATCGAGGGTTTTAGGAGGTTCTCCATCTCCATGAGTAGCAGGTACAACTAATTTTTTTGGTGTTTCCTTTTCCATATCCATAACTAAAGATAGAGAACAACTTAGAACAGGAAATAAAAACTACTTAGTGATAAAGCAAACAAGCACACACGAGAATATTCACACCACGCTATTGCTCCCCGGCAACGGCGCTAGAAAAAGGTCTTGATAACCCACAAGTATAGGGGATCGTTTGTAGCCTTCTTCTATAAATAAGAGTGTCGAACCCAACGAGGAGCTAAAGGTAGAACAAATATTCCCTCAAGTTCTATCGACCACTGATACAAATCTACGCACACTTGTCATTTGCTTACCGGAAACAAGTAGGAAAATATTTGGCAAGAATAAAACTACAAGTACTTTGCGAGAATCAAAATATGAATAAATTGCAAGGCAATAAAAGTGGATAGCTTTTGTCAACAAGAAAGTCATTTGTCCCTAGGCAATCGATAACAAGTACCGGTAATCATTCCGTAATTTTATATGAGGGAGAGGCATGAGCTAACATACTTTCTCTACTTGGATCATATGCACTTATGATTTGACCCCTAGCAAGCATTTGCAACTACTAAAGATCATTAAGGTCGTGAAACCCAACCATAGCATTAAGTATCAAGTCCTCTGTACTCCCATACGCCATAACCCACTTATCCACGTTTAGGCTGCTGTCTCCCCCGCAACACTGACAATAAGAAAACCATGGACATATTGCAACACCCTACAACGGGGGCCCCTCACGTTTGCGCGAGAACGGGGGGCACTGTAGGATAGTACCATAAATAAAATATACAATCATACCAACCAAGATCACGATTAACCCACAGGACAAAACGGATCTACTCAAACATCATAGGATAGCCAAATATCATTGGGAAATAATATATGGAGTTGAGCACTAGTTAAGAGCGAAGTGACGATGTGTGTTGGAAGTGATTCCAAGGTTGATACGTTCACCATCGCACACTCCCTCTACCTTCAGGATTAATGTTGAACCTAAAATAAATGTTATTTGGTGTTTGCGTTGAGCATGAATATGATTGGATCATGTTTATTGCGATACGGTTATTCATTTAAGTCAGAGAATAATTGTTGTTCTGTTTATCACCCAATGTAAATGGTTTATTGAATCTCGATCGTAGTGATACACATATTCATAATATTGATGCCAAAAGATGCAAAGTTGATCATGAAAAGTGCAACATATTTGTGGCACTACCGTTTAGGTCATATTGGTGTAAAGCGCATGAAGAAATTGCATATGGATGGATTTTTGGAATCACTTGATTATGAATCATTTGATACTTGCGAACCATGCCTCATGGGCAAGATGACTAGAACTCCGTTCTCTGGAACAATGGAGCGAGCCAATGACTTATTGGAAATAATACATACCGATGTATGCGGTCCGATGAGTGTTGAGGCACGTGGTGGGTATCGTTATTTTCTGACCTTCACAAATGATTTGAGCAGATATGGGTATATCTACTTAATGAAACACAAGTGTAAAACATTTGAAAAGTTCAAGGCATTTCAGAGTGAAGTGGACAATCATCGTAACAAGAAAATAAAGTTTCTATCATGTGATCACGGAGGTGAATATTTGAGCTACGAGTTTGGCCTTCATTTAAAACAATGTGGAATAGTTTCACAACTCACGCCACCTGGAACAACACAGCATATCGGTGTGTTCGAACATCTTAATCGTACTTTATTAGATATGGTGTGATCTATGATGTCTCTTACCGATTTACCACTATCGTTTTGGGGTTATGCATTAGAGACAGCTGCATTCACGTTAAATAGGGCACCATCTAAATCCGTTGAGACGACACCGTATGAACTTTGGTTTGGCAAGAAACCTAAGCTGTCGTTTCTTAAAGTTTGGGGTTGCAACACTTATGTCAAAAGGCTTCAGCCTGATAAGCTCGAATCCAAATCGGAGAAGTGCATCTTCGTAGGATACCCTAAGGAAACAATTGGGTACACCTTCTACCACAGATTCGAAGGCAAGATCTTTGTTGCCAAGAATGGAACCTTTCTAGAGAAGGAGTTTCTCTCAAAAGAAGTGAGTGGGAGGAAAGTAGAATTTGATGAGGTAATTGTACCTTCTCTCGAATTGGAAAGTAGCACATCAGTGAAATCCGTTCCTGTGATGCCTACACCAACCAGAGAGGAAGCTAATGATGATGATCATGAAACTTCAGATCAAGTTACTACTGGAGCTCGTAGGTCGAATAGAGCACATTCCGCACCAGAGTGGTACGGTAATCCTATCCTGGAAGTCATGTTATTAGACCATGGCGAACCTACGAACTATGAAGAAGCTATGATGAGCCCAGATTCCGACAGATGGCTTGAGGCCATGAAATCTGAGATAGGATCCATGTATGAGAACGAAGTGTGGACTTTGGTGGACTTTCCCAATGATCGGCAAGCCATTGAGAATAAATGGATCTTGAAGAGGGAGATGGACACTGATGGTAGTGTTACAATGTACAAAGCTCGACCTGTCGCAAAAGGTTTTCGAAAAGTTCAAGGTGTTGACTACGATGAGATTTTCTCACTCGTAGCGATGCTTAAGTCTGTGAAAATCATGTTAGCAATTGCCGCATTTTATGAAATCTGGCAAATGGATGTCAAAACTGCATTCCTTAATGGATTTCTTAAAGAAGAGTTGTATATGATGCAACCAAAAGGTTTTGTCGATCCTAAAGGTGCTAACAAAGTGTGCAAAGTCAAGCGATCCATCTATGGACTGGTGCAAGCATCTCGGAGTTGGAATATATGCTTTGATAAGGTGATCAAAGCATATGGTTTTATACTGACTTATGGTGAAGTCTGTATTTACAAGAAAGTGAGTGGGAGATCGATAACCCACAAGTATAGGGGATCGTTTGTAGCCTTCTTCGATAAATAAGAGTGTCGAACCCAACGAGGAGCTAAAGGTAGAAAAAATATTCCCTCAAGTTCTATCGACCACCGATACAACTCTACGCACACTTGTCTTTTGCTTTACCGGAAACAAGTATGAAACAATTTGGAAAGAATAAAACTACGAGTACTTTCAGAGAATAAAACTATGAATAAATTGCAGGGCAATAAAAGTGGATAGCTTTTGTCAACAAGAAATTCATTTGTCCCTAGGCAATCGATAACAAGTACCGGTAATCATTCCCGTTATTTTATATGAGGGAGAGGCATGAGCTAACATACTTTCTCTACTTGGATCATATGCACTTATGATTGGACCCCTAGCAAGCATCCGCAACTACTAAAGATCATTAAGGTCGTGAAACCCAACCATAGCATCAAGTATCAAGTCCTCTTTACTCCCATACGCCATAACCAACTTATCCGGGTTTAGGCTGCTGTCACCCCCGCAACACTGAGAATAAGCAAACCATGGACATATTGCAACACCCTACAGTGGGGCCCCCTCACGTTTGCGTGAGAACGGAGGGCACCGTAGGACAGCATCATAAATAAAATATGCAATCATACCAATCAAGATCACGATTAACCCTTAGGACAAAACGGATCTACTCAAACATCATAGGATAGCCAAATATCATTGGGAAATAATATGTGGAGTTGAGCACAATGTTTAAGTAGAGATTACAGCAGGGATAAGAGGTGTTACACCTCTGCATAGAGGGGGAGAAAGTTGGTGTTGACGGTAGCAAGATTGTTGATGTAGATCGTCATCCCGATCGTTGCCCCGGCGGCACTCCGGCGCCACCGGAAGCGAGGGGGAGAGAGCCCCCTACTTCTTCTTCTTCCTTGGCCTCCCCCCTAGATGGGAGGAGAGTTTCCTCTCTGGTCCTTGGTCTCCATGGAGGCTGAGGGGAGGGAGCCCCTGACACGTCTCCAATGTATCTATAATTTTTGATTGTTCCATGCTATTATATTATCTGTTTTCGATGTATATGGGCTTTATTAAACACTTTTATATTATTTATGGGACTAACCTATTAACCCAGAGCCCAGTGCAAGTTCCTGTTTTTTCCCTTGTTTCAGTGTTTTGCAGAAAAGGATCAAACGGAGTCCAAACAGAATGAAACCTTCGGGAGAGTTATTTTTGGAACGCAAGCAATCCAGGGGACTTGGAGTGCACGTAAGGGAAGCAACGATGAAGGCACGAGGCAGGGGGCGCGCCCTCCACCCTCGTGGGCCCCTCGTGGCTCCCCTTACTGACTTCTTTCGCCTATATATCTCCATATGCCCTAAAAACTTCGGGGAACAGAATAGATCGGGAGTTCCGCCGCCGCAAGCCTCTGTAGCCACAAAAAACCAATCGAGACCCTGTTCCGGCACCCTGCCGGAGGGGGGGAACCCTCACCGGTGGCCATCTTCATCATCCCGGTGCTCTCCATGACGAGGAGGGAGTAGTTCACCCTTGGGGCTGAGGCTATGTACCAGTAGCTATGTGTTTGATCTCTCTCTCTCTCTCTCTCTCTCTCTCTCTCTCTCGTGTTCTTGAGGTGGTACGATCTTGATGTATCGCGAGCTTTGCTATTATAGTTGGATCTTATGATGTTTCTCCCCCTCTACTCTCTTGTAATGGATTGAGTTTTCCCTTTGAAGTTATCTTATCGGATTGAGTCTTTAAGGATTTGAGAACACTTGATGTATGTCTTGCCGTGCGTATCTGTGGTGACAATGGGATATCATGTGATCCACTTGATGTATGTTTTGGTGATCAACTTGCGGGTTCCGCCCATGAACCTATGCATAGGGGTTGGCACACGTTTTCGTCTTGACTCTCCGGTAGAAACTTTGGGGCACTCTTTGAAGTACTTTGTGTTGGTTTGAATAGATGAATCTGAGATTGTGTGATGCATATCATATAATCATACCCACTTATACTTGAGGTGACATTGGAGTATCTAGGTGACATTAGGGTTTTGGTTGATTTGTATCTTAAGGTGTTATTCTAGTACGAACTCTTGAATAGATCGATCCGAAAGAATAACTTTGAGGTGGTTTCGTACCCTACCATAATCTCTTCGTTTGTTCTCCGCTATTAGTGACTTTGGAGTGACTCTTTGTTGCATGTTGAGGGATAGTTATATGATCCAATTATGTTATTATTGTTGCGAGTACTTGCACTAGTGAAAGTATGAACCCTAGGCCTTGTTTCAACACATTGCAATACCGTTTTCGCTCACTTTTATCATTATTTACCTTGCTGTTTTTATATTTTCAGATTACAAAAACCTATATCTACCGTCCATATTGCACTTGTATCACCATCTCTTCGCCGAACTGGTGCACCTATACAATTTACCATTGTATTGGGTGTGTTGGCGACACAAGAGACTCTTTGTTATTTGGTTGCAGGGTTGTTTGAGAGAGACCATCTTCATCCTACGCCTCCCACGGATTGATAAACCTTAGATCATCCACTTGAGGGAAATTTGCTACTGTCCTACAAACCTCTGCACTTGGAGGCCCAACAACGTCTACAAGAAGAAGGTTCTGTAGTAGACATCAGCCCCTCCGAGATTGGATCTCCCTCTCTGTTCTCTTCTGTTTCGCGTTCTCCAAATCTGGCCGAAAACCGTTTCTTATATTCCGGGAGATCCGTAACTCCGATTGCGCTGAGATTTTAACACGATTTTTTTCCAAATATAAGCTTCCTTGCACCCGAAGTAGAGCTCCAACCGACGTTCGAGGAGGGCACAACCCACCACCACGCGCCAGGAGCCTCTGGCGCGCCCTGGTGTCTTGTGGGCTGTGTGGGCCTCCGTTTGCGGTGATTCCAACTCCCAAAAATCACATATATTCCAAAATAATTCTCTATAAAAAATTTATTGCATTTGGACTTCGTTTGATATGGATTTTCTGCGATACAAAATGATGGTGATGTCTGGTTTGGTGGATGCTTCTGTCGATGGAGCAGCTCAGGTGAGGTGGACGACGTCGCGGCAGGAGCAGGACAAACCACACAAAGTTTTCTTCGACACCTACCTATAACTGAAGTAATTCTGTAAGGGCTCCTTTGGCATGCATGATTCTAAAAACGCAGGGATTGGAAAAACACCGGAATAGGATAGGAATGCACATGGGAAATAGAGCATTTGTAAACACAGGATTTCTGTCAACTTGGGTGTTTAGTTCATAGGAATTGGAAGAGCAGAGGAGCCCGCGCCGCCTCGCCGCCCCGGCCAGCCCTCTAGTCCCCCCCCCCCGCGCCGAACTTTTTCTCCGGCGATCCCCACGCCACCGCCCCACCACTGCGCCCCCACTGCCCCCACCCTGAACCCCAAGATAGATAGTGAGGTACATCTCCGGCGGGCCCCCCTCCCCGCTGCGGGTGGTTCTTCCTTGACTCTGGCAAGCCCCCCACCCCTTGAAAATGGACTGACCCAAAAGTCGATTCAGTTGACTGAAGTGTAGCTAATTCCGAGTAGAGAAGCAGCACGAGCGAGGGGGAGAGCAGCAGCAGCAGCGCGAGCGAGAGCCGGAGCAGCAGAAGCGTGAGCGAGAGCCGGAGCAGCAGCAGATCCGGCTGGTATGGCCGCTGCCCCCGAAGGGGCCTCGCACTAGGGGAGAGCCACCATGGAGATGTCGCCCGCGGCGCCGGCTTCGAGGTAGCCGTGCCATGGGGGTGCGAAATGGAGCACCGTCGGTGCAGGGAGGTTGAGTTAAGGAGAAGGTGCGATGCGATGAGTGACAACCTCTTTCGTGGCGCCGAGTAGGCCTCGGCTTCGTGCGAGGAGTTGGTGAAGATGATGTGGTTCTGGTGGAGCGGGTTAAGGCGGCGCCATGGGGATGGAGCAGCCGCGATAGACAAGGCGATCGTCAAAGCAGCTCCTTGGAGGTGGAGGACAAGGCGGCTGAACCGGCGCGACGACGAGATGGATGATAGATCCTCGTCGAGGGAGGTGGATGAGGGATGTCGAGCTATTGCGGGGGACGACATTGTCAGGGAAGAGGCTCCGGCTGGGCAGCGGTGAGGTGGCGGACGGAGGAAGGTGGGGTTTCGCGGCTGGAGCAGAGATGTTATGGCGGCCTGGGATTTCAAATGGCGAAAAGGAGGCGATGGTAGGGGGAACCATGACTTAGGGACGCGCTTGTCCAAAATGTAGGGTGTGTTACAAAAGTACCCCCACCGATTTGAACTAGTGGCCCTTTCGACTCAGGGTTAGAAGGGGGATTTCGCGTGTTGGGATTTGGCAGCTGGAGGGAGTTTTCATGCGCGTTGTAATTTCGGGATAGCAAGGCGCGGGTTGTGAAGATGCGAGTTTTGGGAGCACGATATCTGATGTCTACTATGCAACTTTATTCTTGTAGACACGTGTTGGGCCTCCAAGCACAGAGTTTTGTAGGATAGTAGCATTTTTCCCTCAAGTGGATGACCTAAGGTTTATCAATCCGTGAGAGGTGTAGGATGAAGATGGTCTCTCTCAAACGACCCTGCAACCAAATACAAGAAATCTCTTGTGTCCCCAACACACCCTATACAATGGCAAATTGTATAGGTGCACTAGTTCGGCGAACAGATGGTGATAAAAGTGTAATATGGATGGTAGAAATATATTTTTATAATCTGAAAAAATAAAAACAGCAAGGTAGCAAATAGTAAACGGGCACAAAAATGGTATTGCAATGCTTGAAAATGAGGCCTAGTGTCCGTACTTTCACTAGTACAATCTCTCAACAATGCTAATATAATTGGATCATATAACCGTCCCTCAACGTGCAACGAAGAATCACTCAAAAGTTCCTATCTAGCGGAGAACATAAGATGGAATTGTTTGTAGGGTATGAAACCACCTCAAAGCTATTCTTTCTGATCAATCTATCCTAGAGTTCATACTAAAATAATACGAAGCTATTCTTTCCAATCAATCTAACCAAGAGTTCATACTAAAATAACACCAAAGCAAATTCAGATTCATAATATTCAATCCAACTCAAAGATCTTCAAAGAGTGCCCCAAGATTTCTACGGGAGAAACAAAGACAAGAACGTGCATCAACCCCTATGCATAGGTTACCCCAGTGTCACCTCGGGAATCCGCGAGTTAAGTGCCAAAACATATATTAAGTGAATCAATACGATACCCCATTGTCACCACGAGTATTCAATTGCAAGACATATATCAAGTGTTCTCAAATCCATAAAAGTATTCAATCCGATAACAACGAAATCTCGAAGGGAAAAACTCAATTCATCACAATAAGATAGAGAGGGGAAAACACCATATGATCCAACTATATTAATAAAGCCCACGATACATCAAGATCGCCACATCTCAAGAACACGAGAGAGACAGAGATTAAACTCATAGCTACTGGTACAAACCCTCAGCCCCGAGGGTGGACTAGTCCCTCCTCATCGTGGTGGCCGCCAGGATGATGAAGATGGCCACCGGAGATGATTCCCCCCTCCGGCAGGGTGCCGGAAAGGGTCTAGATTGGTTTTCGGTGGCTACAGAGTCCTGTGGCTGTGGAACTTCTGATCTAGGTTAACCGCAAGGGTTTTTGGAATATTTGGGAATTAATAGGGTAAAGAGGGGGTGCGGGAGGCCACCGAGGTGGGTACAACCCACCTGGGCATGCCTGGGCCCCCAGGCGCGCCCTGGTGGGTTGTGCCCCCCTCGGGGCACCCCCCAGGTGCTACTCTGGTCCATTAGTGGTCTTCTGGTCCATAAAAGTCCACAAAAAGTTTCGCGGTGTTTGGACTCCGTTTGATATTGATTTCATGCGATGTAAAAAACAAGCAGAAAACAGCAACTGGCACTGGGCACTGGGTCAATAGGTTAGTCCAAAAAAATGATATAAAGTTGCTATAAAATGATTGTAAAGCATCCAAGAATGATAATAAAACAACATGAATACTTCATAAATTATAGATACATTGGAGACGTATCAACATCCCCAAGCTTAATTCCTACTCGTCATCAAGTAGGTAAATGATAAAAGAAATAATTTATGAAGTGTGAATGCTAGCAAAGTGCATAAGTTTGCTCAAAGATAATTTCAATCACTTTTCCTAGCATGATAACAGCAATTATTTCTTATAAAACTTCTCATGTTAAAGTAGCAACCAATTCACAAGTTAAGGTTCAAACAATGAATTCTCTTGAAACCCAACAACCTGTGTTCTCAGTCACCAAGCAATTGCAATTCAACTTATTCAACGGAGTTTAAGTAAGAGCTCCACATACTCAACCATCATATAGTCTTCTATGATTGCTAACACTCACCGCGTACACATGAGCAAAATGTTTCAACCGGACACATAGAAAGATAGGGGCTTATTGTTTTGCCTCCCAACGTATTCACCTCAAGGGTGATGTCAACAATAATAACTCATGCTACCCATATCCAACTGGATATATGTGCCTAGATCTTTCCTCACCACATGATGCTTGCCCAAAGAGAAAAATAAAAAGGAAAAGAGAGAAAAACTTTGACTCTTTGCATAAAAGTAAATACTGAAAAGTAAAAGATAGGCCCTTCGCAGAGGGAAGCAGAGGTTGCCATGCGCCTATTTGTTTGTATTCTCAACCCGTTAGTGCAAAAGAATGTCACGTTATATTGCCCCTTATGATAGCAACCTTCATTATGTAGTCTATCTCTTTTATTCTTTGCCATCACAAGTTCGTACAACGCTCTATTTTCTCTTACACTAAATGATCTAACACTTTTAGAAGCAATTTTTATTGCCTTATTGCACCGATGACAACTTACTTGAAGGATCTTATTCAATCCCTAGATAGGTATGGTTGACTCTTGAAAATAAGATTTGGGTTTAAGGGTTTTTGGATGCACAAGTAGTATCTCTACTTGGTGCGGAATTTTTGGCTAGCAAAGATGGGGGGCAAGCACCACATGTTGAAGGATCTATGAAAATATAACTTCTATGTGAATATGAACAAACATAAATCATGACGTTTTCTTCCTTGTCCAATGTCAACAATTTTGGCATATAATATTTGATGGGGGCTCACAATCGCAAAAGATTTCCAAGATAGTGTATTTGCATGTGAATGTTCTCTTCCGTATACTAATTATTCGTGAATTGCTTGTATGACCAATATTGTGATTGTCAAGCCTCAAAATATTTCACTTTCTAAACCCAATGTGAAGCTACCACTAGGCATGATATGATTTCAACTTCATGACATTCAATTTATTCAACAATTTACTCATAGGATATAAGTGAATCCCAAGAGTAATTCCATAGAAAAGAGCTTCGTTGACGGGATGTGCGTGCCGCTTACCTAGCCTCCCTGGCAACTATTTGAGGACTCTATTTTATTTAAAAAAAATTAGATCTAAGTACTTTATTAAAACAGCAAGCAAAACAAAATAAAATGACATTCCAAGGATATCACACATCATGTGAAGAAGCAAAAACTTAGGATCAACCGATACTAGCCGATAATTATTGGTGAAGAAAGGTGGGATGCCTACCGGGGCATCCCCAAGCTTAGATGATTGAGATTTCTTGAAATCTTATCTTGGGATGCCTTGGGAATCCCCAATCTTGAGCTTTTGTGTCTCCTTAATTCTTCTCATATCACGGTTTTCCTAAATCTGAAAAGCTTCATCCACACAAAACTCAGCAAGAACTCGTGAGATAAGTTAGTATAAACCAATGCAGAAACCTTATCATTATCTACTGTAGCAAGTCACTAAAATTATTATTTAACATTGCATACTAAATGCCTCTGCATATTTAATACTCCTATCCTCAAATAGAATCATTAAACAAGCAAACATATGCAAACAATGCAAACATAACAGCAATCTGCCAAAACAGTACAGTCTGTAAAGAATGTAAGAGTATCAATACTTATTAAACTCCAAAGATTATTAAAATCTACCACACTGTAGAAAATTTACCAGAGCTTATTTTGCAAAAAGTTTCAACATTTTATCACATTCTTACTTCTCTAGGGAATTTTTGCAACATCGGTAAACTTTCTGTTTTCAAACAGCAACATCTAGACTTGTAAAATAAGCATAGTAAAGGCTATCAATGCCACTTTATTGAAATAAAAGATGCAAAAAATTATTCTAAATAACAGCAGTCAAATACTAACAAAATAAGTTGACACTCCAAGCAAAACACATATCATGTGTCGAATGAAAACATAGCTCCAAGTGAGGTTACCGATAATGTTGGAGACGAAAGAGGGGAGGCCTTCCGGGGCATCCCCAAGCTTAGTTGCTTGGATCTTCCTTGAATATCACCTCATGGTGCCTTGGGAATCCCCAAGCTGAGGTTCTTGTCACTCCTTATTCTCCTTATATCGACATCTCACCCAAAACTTGAAAACTTCAATCACACAAAACTTAACGGAACTTCGTGAGATAGGTTAGTACGATAAAGAACACACCATTTCACTTTGGTACTGTCAAAGACAAGATTCATAATTGTTTCCACACAATGCCTACTGTAGAATATCATTTCCACAATTTATATTGAGCAATATAAGCAATGGTAACTAGAAAACAAGCAAACTATGCATTGAAAACAGAATCTGTGAAAAACAGAACAATCTGTAGTAATCTGCACTAAAACCATATTTCTGCTACTCCAAAAATTATAAAAAAATTAGGACCACTTGAGAAATTTGTATATTAAACTTCTACAAAAATAACAACTCAATAGCACTCATTTGTTAAAAATTAGAATTGTTTTCGTGGGCGCAAAAGTTTCTGTTTTTCAGCAAGATCAAATCAACTATCACCCAGCATGATCCCAAAGGATTTACTTGGCACTTTACTGAAACAAAAGCAATAAAACATGATAAATAAAGTAGCATAATCATGTGAACACACAAAAACAGTGTGTAAGAGGTGTTGGGTTGTCTCCCAACAAGCGCTTTTCTTTAATGCCTTTTAGCTAGGCATAATGATTTCAATGATGCTCGCATAAAAGATAAGAATTGAAACACAAAGAGAGCATCATGAAGCACATGACAAGAACATTTAAGTCTAACCCACTTCCTATGCATAGGGATTTTGTGAGCAAACAACTTATGGTAACAAGAATCAACTAGCATAGGAAGGCAAAACAAGCACAACTTCAAGATTTTCAACACATATAGAGGAAACTTGATATTATTGCAATTCCTACAAGCATAAGTTCCTCCCTCATAATAATTTTCAGTAGCATCATGAATGAATTCAACAATATAGCTATCACATAAAGTATTCTTTTCATGATTCACAAGAATAGAAATTTTATTACTCTCCACATAAGCAATTTATTCTCATCAATAATTGTGGGAGCAAACTCAACAAAATAACTCTCATGTGATTATCATATATAGGAACTTTGTTGTCATAATCACATGAGAGTTATTTTTTTGAGTTTTCTCCCACAATTATTGACAAGTTTCATGTTTATAATTATTCAATATAGCATACCTGTCATCACCATAATCATCATATATAGGAACTTTGTTGTCATAATCAATTGCAACCTCCTCCAAAATAGTGGATTCATCATTAAATAAAGTCACGACCTCTCCAAATCCACTTTCATCAATATAATCATCATAAATGGGAGGCATGCAATCATCATAATAAATTTTCTCATCAAAACTTTGGGGACTAAAAATATCATATTCATCAAATATAGCATCCCCAAGCTTATGGCTTTGCATATCATTAGCATCATGGATATTCAAAGAATTCATACTAGCAATATTGCAATCATGCACATCATTCAAATATTTTGTGCCAAACATTTTATTGACTTCTTCGTCTAACAATTGAGCACAATTTTCTGATCCATCATTTTCAAGAAAGATATTATAAAGATGATCAATAATATGATGCAACCTCAATTCCATTTTTTATGTAGTTTCCTTTTATAAACCAAACTAGTGATAAAACAAGAAACTAAAAGATTCAATTGCAAGATCTAAAGAGATACCTTCAAGCACTCACCTCCCCGGCAACGGTGCCAGAAAAGAGCTTGATGTCTACTATGCAACTTTATTCTTGTAGACACGTGTTGGGCCTCCAAGCGCAGAGTTTTGTAGGACAGTGGCAATTTTCCCTCAAGTGGATGACCTAAGGTTTATCAATCCATGAGAGGTGTACGATGAAGATGGTCTCTCTCAAACGACCCTGCAACCAAATACAGGAAATCTCTTGTGTCCCCAACACATCCAATACAATGGCAAATTTTATAGGTGCGCTAGTTCGGCGAAGAGATGGTGATAAAAGTGTAATATGGGGTAGAAATATATTTTTATAATCTGAATCAATAAAAATAGCAAGGTAGAAAATAGTAAACAGGCACAAAAACGGTATTGCAATGCTTGAAAATGAGGCCTAGGGTCCATACTTTCACTAGTGCAAATCTCTCAACAATGCTAATATAATTGGATCATATAACCGTCCCTCAACATGCAACGAAGAATCACTCCAAAGTTCCTATCTAGCAGAGAACATAAGACGGAAATGTTTGTAGGGTACGAAACCACCTCAAAGCTATTCTTTCCGATCAATTGATCATAGAGTTCGTACTAAAATAACACGAAGCTATTCTTTCCGATCGATCTAACCAAGAGTTCATACTAAAATAACACCAAAGCAAATTCAGATTCATAATATTCAATCCAACACAAAGAACTTCAAAGAGTGCCCCAAGATTTCTACCGGAGAAACAAAGACAAGAACGTGCATCAACCCTGTCGGATTACGGGTTCCGGCAAACCCTTGAGAGCTTCGAACTCTGGGGTGCGCACGAAGAACACTCTCTCCCCAACTCGCTCACTCAACGATCCCACGGCCTAGCTTGACGAACCCAAAGAACAAGAGACACGGGGGTTTATTCTGGTTCGGCCACCTTGTGGTGTAATACCCTACTCCAGTTTGTGGGTGGATTGACTCGATGGGATGAGGATGAACTAGTACAGTGGATGAGCAACCTCCGAAGGTGAGGTGTTCTTGAGCTCGATGAGCTGGTGGGTGGGAGGGTGATCTGAATGATCCTCTCCTGCTACGGTGGTGGCTAGGTCCTATTTATGGTGGCCCTGGTCCTCTTCCCAAATGTTTAGGCGGGAAGGGATCCCACAATGGCCAAGTTTGAAGGGGGACAACTAGTACAAGCTATCCTGACAAAAGTAGTCTTCGCCTGCCAAAGGCTCTGGTGGTGACGCTGCCGTGGGCTCCGCGATGACCTCCGTCCTGCCGTCCTGCTGGTCTTGGTCTTGTTGCACCGATATGGAAACCTTTGCCTGATGGCTCGGGACCACGTGCCTGTTGCCGGGTGGTAGGTGCGACATATGCCAACGGGTGGCTTATCATTGTAGGAGCCAGTAAGACATCGCCGGTGCCTGGAAAAGGGATAAGGCGAAGACATGCACGCCGGTGAATCTTACCCATGTTCGGGGCTCTCCGTGGAGATAACACCCCTAGTCCTGCTCTGCGGGGTCTCCACATGATCACTAGATCAACACAAGTGGCTACAAGTGGCTCCTTGAGCTGTTCGGCTAGGGGAAGAAGAAGGGGCAAGGCTAGCTCTCCTCTTCTCTCTATGTGGTCTAAGAGATCCACCCTTTGCATGGGTGCCCTGGGGGTTTATATAGGCCTACCCCCAGGGGTACAATGGTAATCCGGCTGTACAGGAACTTTGTTGTCATAATCAATTACAACCTCCTCCAAAATAGTGGATTCATCATTAAATAAAGTCACGACCTCTCCAAATCCATTTTCATCAATATAATCATCATAAATAGGAGGCATGCAATCATCATAATAAATTTTCTCATCAAAACTTGGGGGACTAAAAATATCATATTCATCAAATATAGCATCCCCAAGCTTATGGCTTTGCATATCATTAGCATCATGGATATTCAAAGAATTCATACTAGCAATATTGCAATCATGCACATCATTCAAATATTTTGTGCCAAACATTTTATTGACTTCTTCGTCTAACAATTGAGCACAATTTTCTGATCCATCATTTTCAAGAAAGATATTATAAAGATGATCAATAATATGATGCAACCTCAATTCCATTTTTTATGTAGTTTCCTTTTATAAACCAAACTAGTGATAAAACAAGAAACTAAAAGATTCAATTGCAAGATCTAAAGAGATACCTTCAAGCACTCACCTCCCCGGCAACGGTGCCAGAAAAGAGCTTGATGTCTACTATGCAACTTTATTCTTGTAGACACGTGTTGGGCCTCCAAGCGCAGAGTTTTGTAGGACAGTGGCAATTTTCCCTCAAGTGGATGACCTAAGGTTTATCAATCCATGATAGGTGTACGATGAAGATGGTCTCTCTCAAACGACCCTGCAACCAAATACAGGAAATCTCTTGTGTCCCCAACACATCCAATACAATGGCAAATTGTATAGGTGCGCTAGTTCGGTGAAGAGATGGTGATAAAAGTGTAATATGGGGTAGAAATATATTTTTATAATCTGAATCAATAAAAATAGCAAGGTAGCAAATAGTAAACAGGCACAAAAACGGTATTGCAATGCTTGAAAATGAGGCCTAGGGTCCGTACTTTCACTAGTGCAAATCTCTCAACAATGCTAATATAATTGGATCATATAACCGTCCCTCAACATGCAACGAAGAATCACTCCAAAGTTCCTATCTAGCGGAGAACATAAGACGGAAATGTTTGTAGGGTACGAAACCACCTCAAAGCTATTCTTTCCGATCAATCGATCATAGAGTTCGTACTAAAATAACACGAAGCTATTCTTTCCGATCGATCTAACCAAGAGTTCATACTAAAATAACACCAAAGCAAATTCAGATTCATAATATTCAATCCAACACAAAGAACTTCAAAGAGTGCCCCAAGATTTCTACCGGAGAAACAAAGACAAGAACGTGCATCAACCCTGTCGGATTACGGGTTCCGGCAAACCCTTGAGAGCTTCGAACTCTGGGGTGCGCACGAAGAACACTCTCTCCCCAACTCGCTCACTCAACGATCCCACGGCCTAGCTCGACGAACCCAAAGAACAAGAGACACGGGGGTTTATTCTGGTTCGGCCACCTTGCGGTGTAATACCCTACTCCAGTTTGTGGGTGGATTGACTCGATGGGATGAGGATGAACTAGTACAGTGGATGAGCAACCTCCGAAGGTGAGGTGTTCTTGAGTTCGATGAGCTGGTGGGTGGGAGGGTGATCTGAATGATCCTCTCCTGCTACGGTGGTGGCTAGGTCCTATTTATGGTGGCCCTGGTCCTCTTCCCAAATGTTTAGGCGGGAAGGGATCCCACAATGGCCATGTTTGAAGGGGGACAACTAGTACAAGCTATCCTGACAAAAGTAGTCTTCGCCTGCCAAAGGCTCTGGTGGTGACGCTGCCGTGGGCTCCGCAATGAACTCCGTCCTGCTGGTCTTGGTCTTGTTGCACCGATATGGAAACCTTTGCCTGATGCCTCGGGACCACGTGCCTATTGCCGGGTGGTATATGCGACATATGCCAACGGGTGGCTTATCATTGTGGGAGCCAGTAAGACATCGCTGGTGCCTGGAAACGGGATAAGGCGAAGACATGCACGCCGGTGAATCTTACCCAGGTTCTGTTGGGGATCGTAGCAGAATTTTAAAATTTTCCTACGCTTACCAAGATCCATCTATGGAGTATACTAGCAACAAGGGGAAAGGAGTGCATCTACATACCCTTGTAAATCGCGAGCGGAAGCGTTCCAATGAATGAGGTTGATGGAGTCGTACTCGCCGTGATCCAAATCACCGATGACCGAGTGCCGAACGGACGGCACCTCCGCGTTCAACACACGTACGGAGCAGCGACGTCTCCTCCTTCTTGATCCAGCAAGGGGGAAGGAGAGGTTGATGGAGATCCAGCAGCACGACGGCGTGGTGGTGGATGTAGCGGGGTCTCGGCAGGGCTTCGCCGAGCTTCTGCGAGAGGGAGAGGTGTAGCAGGGGAGGAGGGAGGCGCCCAAGGCTGTTATGTTGCTGCCCTCCCTCCCCCCTTTATATAGACCCATCTAGATGGGGGGGGCGGCGGCCAGGGGGAAGACTTGCCCCCCAAGGCAAGTGGGGCACCCCCCACCCTAGGGTTTCCAACCCTAGGCGCAAGGGGGAGGCCCATGGGGGGAGCCCCAGCCCACTAAGGGCTGGTTCCCTTCCCACTTCAGCCCATGGGGCCCTCCGGGATAGGTGGCTCCACCCGGTGGACCCCCAGGACCCTTCTGGTGGTCCCGGTACAATACCGGTGACCCCCGAAACTTTCCCGGTGGCCGAAACTTGACTTCCTATATATAATTCTTCACCTCCGGACCATTCCGGGACTCCTCGTGACGTCCGGGATCTCATCCGGGACTCCGAACAACTTTCGGGTTTCCGCATACTCATATCTCTACAACCCTAGCGTCACCGAACCTTAAGTGTGTAGACCCTACGGGTTCGGGAGACATGCAGACATGACCGAGACGCCTCTCCGGTCAATAACCAACATCGGGATCTGGATACCCATGTTGGCTCCCACATGTTCCATGATGATCTCATCGGATGAACCATGATGTCAAGGATTCAATCAATCCCGTATACAATTCCCTTTGTCAATCGGTATGTTACTTGCCCGAGATTCGATCGTCGGTATCCCAATACCTTGTTCAATCCCGTTACCGGCAAGTCTCTTTACTCGTACCGTAATGCATGATCCCGTGACTAACGCCTTAGTCACATTGAGCTCATTATGATGATGCATTACCGAGTGGGCCCAGAGATACCTCTCCGTCATACGGGGTGACAAATCCCAGTCTCGATCCGTGCCAACCCAACAGACACTTTCGGAGATACCCGTAGTGTACCTTTATAGTCACCCAGTTATGTTGTGACGTTTGGCACACCCAAATTACTCCTACGGTATCCGAGAGTTGCACGATCTCATGGTCTAAGGAAAGGATACTTGACATTGGAAAAACTCTAGCAAACGAAACTACACGATCTTTTATGCTATGCTTAGGATTGGGTCTTGTCCATCACATCATTCTCCTAATGATGTGATCCCGTTATCAATGACATCCAATGTCCATAGTCAGGAAACCATGACTATCTGTTGATCAACGAGCTAGTCAACTAGAGGCTTACTAGGGACACGTTGTGGTCTATGTATTCACACATGTATTACGATTTCCGGATAACACAATTATAGCATGAACAATAGACAATTATCATGAACAAAGAAATATAATAATAACCTTTTATTATTGCCTCTAGGGCATATTTCCAACAGTCTCCCACTTGCACTAGAGTCAATAATCTAATTACATTGTGATGAATCGAACACCCATTGCGTCCTGGTGTTGATCATGTTTTGCCCTAGGGAGAGGTTTAGTCAACGGATCTGCTACATTCAGGTCCATATGTACTTTACAAATATCTATGTCTCCATTTTGAACACTTTCACGAATGGAGTTGAAGCGACGCTTGATATGCCTGGTCTTCCTGTGAAACCTGGGCTCCTTCGCAAGGGCAATAGCTCCAGTGTTGTCACAGAAGAGAGTCATCGGGCCCGACGCATTGGGAATCACCCCTAGGTTGGTAATGAACTCCTTCATCCAGACTGCTTCCTGTGCTGCCTCCGAGGCCGCCATGTACTCCGCTTCACATGTAGATCCCGCCACGACGCTTTGCTTGCCACTGCACCAGCTTACTGCTCCTCCATTCAAAATATACACGTATCCGGTTTGTGACTTCGAGTCATCCAGATCTGTGTCGAAGCTAGCGTCGACGTAACCCTTTACGACGAGCTCTTTGTCACCTCCATAAACGAGAAACATATCCTTAGTCCTCTTCAGGTACTTTAGGATATTCTTGACCGCTGTCCAGTGTTCCATGCCGGGATTACTTTGGTACCTTCCTACCAAACTCACGGCAAGGTTTACATCAGGTCTGGTACAGAGCATGGCATACATAATAGACCCTATGGCCGAGGCATAGGGGATGACACTCATCTTTTCTATATCTTCTGCCGTGGTCGGGCATTGAGCCGTGCTCAATTGCACACCTTGCAATACAGGCAAGAACCCCTTCTTGGACTGATCCATATTGAACTTCTTCAATATCTTGTCAAGGTATGTACTCTGTGAAAGACCAATGAGGCGTCTCGATCTATCTCTATAGATCTTGATGCCTAATATATAAGCAGCTTCTCCAAGGTCCTTCATTGAAAAACACTTATTCAAATAGGCCTTTATACTTTCCAAGAATTCTATATCATTTCCCATCAATAATATGTCATCCACATATAATAAGAGAAATGCTACAGAGCTCCCACTCACTTTCTTGTAAACACAGGCTTCTCCATAAGTCTGTGTAAACCCAAACGCTTTGATCATCTCATCAAAGCGAATGTTCCAACTCCGAGATGCTTGCACCAGCCCATAGATTGAGCGCTGGAGCTTGCATACTTTGTTAGCATTCTTAGGATCGACAAAACCTTCCGGCTGCATCATATACAACTCTTCCTTAAGGAAGCCGTTAAGGAATGCCGTTTTGACGTTCATCTGCCATATCTCATAATCATAGTATGCGGCAATTGCTAACATGATTCGGACGGACTTCAGCTTCGCTATGGGTGAGAAAGTCTCATCGTAGTCAACCCCTTGAACTTGTCGATAACCCTTAGCGACAAGTCGAGCTTTGTAGATGGTCACATTACCATCCGCGTCTGTCTTCTTCTTAAAGATCCATTTATTTTCTATGGCTCGCCGATCATCGGGCAAGTCAGCCAAAGTCCATACTTCGTTTTCATACATGGATCCTATCTCGGATTTCATGGCTTCTAGCCATTTGTCGGAATCCGGGCCCGCCATCGCTTCTTCATAGTTCGAAGGTTCACCGTTGTCTAACAACATGATTTCCAGGAGAGGGTTGCCGTACCACTCTGGTGTGGAACGTGTCCTTGTGGACCTACGAAGTTCAGTAGTAACTTGATCCGAAGCTTCATGATCATCATCATTAACTTCCTCCCCAGTCGGTGTAGGCACCACAGGAACATCTTCCCGCGCTGCGCTACTTTCCGGTTCGGAAGGGGTGACTATCACCTCATCAAGTTCCACTTTCCTCCCACTTAATTCTTTCGAGAGAAACTCTTTCTCCAGAAAGGACCCGTTCTTGGCAACAAATATCTTGCCTTCGGATCTTAGGTAGAAGGTATACCCAATGGTTTCCTTAGGGTATCCTATGAAGACGCATTTCTCCAACTTGGGTTCGAGCTTTTCAGGTTGAAGTTTCTTGACATAAGCATCGCATCCCCAAACTTTTAGAAACGACAGCTTAGGTTTCTTCCCAAACAATAATTCATACGGTGTCGTCTCAACGGATTTCGACGGAGCCCTATTTAAAGTGAATGCGGCAGTCTCTAAAGCATAGCCCCAAAATGAGAGCGGTAAATCGGTAAGAGACATCATAGATCGCACCATATCCAATAGAGTGCGATTATGACGTTCGGACACACCGTTTCGCTGAGGTGTTCCAGGCGGCGTGAGTTGTGAAACGATTCCACATTTCCTTAAGTGCACACCAAATTCGTGACTTAAATATTCTCCACCACGATCTGATCGTAAGAATTTTATTTTTCTGTCACGTTGATTCTCAACCTCACTCTGAAATTCCTTGAACTTTTCAAAGGTTTCAGACTTGTGTTTCATTAGGTAGACATACCCATATCTACTTAAATCATCAGTGAGAGTAAGAACATAACGATATCCTCCGCGAGCCTCAACACTCATTGGACTGCACACATCGGTATGTATGATTTCCAATAAGTTGGTTGCTCGCTCCATTGTTCCGGAGAACGGAGTCTTGGTCATCTTACCCATGAGGCATGGTTCGCACGTGTCAAATGATTCGTAATCAAGAGACTCCAAAAGTCCATCTGCATGGAGCTTCTTCATGCGCTTGACACCAATGTGACCAAGGCGGCAGTGCCACAAGTATGTGGGACTATCGTTATCAACTTTACATCTTTTGGTATTCACACTATGAATATGTGTAACATCACGTTCGAGATTCATCAAGAATAAACCATTGACCAGCGGGGCATGACCATAATACATATCTCTCAAATAAATAGAACAACCATTATTCTCAAATTTAAATGAGTAGCCACCTCGAATTAAACGAGATCCAGATACAATGTTCATGCTCAAAGCTGGCACTAAATAACAATTATTGAGGTTTAAAACTAATCCCGTAGGTAGATGCAGAGGTAGCGTGCCGACGGCGATCACATCGACCTTGGAACCATTCCTGACGCGCATCGTCACCTCGTCCTTTGCCAGTCTCCGCTTATTCCGCAGTTCCTGTTTTGAGTTACAAATATGAGCAACCGCACCAATATCAAATACCCAGGAGCTACTACGAGTACTGGTAAGGTACACATCAATTACATGTATATCACATATACCTTTGGTGTTGCCGGCCTTCTTGTCCGCTAAGTATTTGGGGCAGTTCTGCTTCCAGTGACCACTTCCCTTGCAATAAAAGCACTCAGGCTCAGGCTTGGGTCCATTCTTTGACTTCTTCCTGGCAACTGGCTTACCGGGCGCGGCAACTCCCTTGCCGTCCTTCTTGAAGTTCTTCTTACCCTTGCCCTTCTTGAACTTAGTGGTTTTATTCACCATCAACACTTGATGTTCTTTTCTGATCTCCACCTCCGCTGATTTCAGCATTGAATATACCTCAGGAATGGTCTTTTCCATCCCTTGCATATTGAAGTTCATCACAAAGCTCTTGTAGCTTGGTGGAAGCGACTGAAGGATTCTGTCAATGACCGCGTCATCCGGGAGATTAACTCCCAGCTGAGACAAGCGGTTGTGCAACCCAGACATTCTGAGTATGTGCTCACTAACAGAACTATTCTCCTCCATTTTACAGCTGAAGAACTTGTCGGAGACTTCATATCTCTCGACCCGGGCATGAGCTTGGAAAACCATTTTCAGCTCCTCGAACATCTCATATGCTCCATGTTTCTCAAAACGCTTTTGGAGACCCGGTTCTAAGCTGTAAAGCATGCCGCACTGAACGAGGGAGTAATCATCAGCACACTGCTGCCAAGCGTTCATAACGTCTTGGTTCTCTGGGATTGGTGCTTCACCCAGCGGTGCTTCTAGGACATAATCTTTCTTGGCAGCTATGAGGATGATCCTCAGGTTCCGGACCCAGTCCGTATAGTTACTGCCATCATCTTTCAGCTTGGTTTTCTCTAGGAACGCGTTGAAGTTGAGGACAACGTAGGCCATTTGATCTACAAGACATAGTGTAAAGATTTTAGACTAAGTTCATGATAACTAAGTTCATCTAATCAAATTACTCAATGAACTCCCACTCAGATAGACATCCCTCTAGTCATCTAAGTGAAACATGATCCGAGTTAACTAGGCCGTGTCCGATCATCACGTGAGACGGACGAGTCAAGATCGGTGAACATCTCCATGTTGATCGTATCTTCTATACGACTCATGCTCGACCTTTCGGTCCTCCGTGTTCCGAGGCCATGTCTGTACATGCTAGGCTCGTCAAGTCAACCTAAGTGTATTGCGTGTGTTCCGAGGCCATGTCTATACATGCTAGGCTCGTCAACACCCGTTGTATGCGAACGTTAGAATCTATCACACCCGATCATCACGTGGTGCTTCGAAACAACGAACATTCGCAATGGTGCACAGTTAGGGGGAACACTTTCTTGAAATTATTATAAGGGATCGTCTTACTTACTACCGTCGTTCTAAGCAAATAAGATGCAAAACATGATAAACATCACATGCAATCAAATAGTGACATGATATGGCCAATATCATTATGCTCCTTTGATCTCCATCTTCGGGGCACCATGATCATCTTCGTCACCGGCATGACACCATGATCTCCATCATCATGATCTCCATCATTGTGTCTTCATGAAGTCATCACACCAAAGATTAATTCTACTTCTATGGCTAACGCGTTTAGCAACAAAGTAAAGTAATTTACATGGCGTTATTCAATGACACGCAGGTCATACAAAATAATAAAGACTACTCCTATGGCTCCTGCCGGTTGTCATACTCATCGACATGCAAGTCGTGATTCCTATTACAAGAATATGATCAATCTCATACATCACATATATCATTCATCACATCTTCTGGCCATATCACATCACATAGCACTTGCTGCAAAAACAAGTTAGACGTCCTCTAATTGTTGTTGCAAGTTTTTACGTGGCTTGTATAGGTTTCTAGCAAGAACGTTTCTTACCTACGTAAAACCACAACGTGATTTGCCAATTTATATTTACCCTTCATAAGGACCCTTTTCATCGAATCCGTTCCAACTAAAGTAGGAGAGACAGACACCCGCTAGCCACCTTATGCAACTAGTGCATGTCAGTCGGTGGAACCTGTCTCACGTAAGCGTACGTGTAAGGTCGGTCCGGGCCACTTCATCCCACAATACCGCCGAAACAAGATAAGACTAGTAGCGGCAAGAAGAATTGGCAACATAATTGCCCACAACTGCTTTGTGTTCTACTCGTGCATAGTAACTACGCATAGGCCTGGCTCATGATGCCACTGTTGGGGATCGTAGCAGAATTTTAAAATTTTCCTACGCTCACCAAGATCCATCTATGGAGTATACTAGCAACGAGGGGAAAGGAGTGCATCTACATACCCTTGTAGATCGCGAGCGGAAGCGTTCCAATGAACGAGGTTGATGGAGTCGTACTCGCCGTGATCCAAATCACCGATGACGGAGTGCCGAACGGACGGCACCTCCGCGTTCAACACATGTACAGAGCAGCGACGTCTCCTCCTTCTTGATCCAGCAAGGGGGAAGGAGAGGTTGATGGAGATCCAGCAGCACGACGGCGTGGTGGTGGATGTAGCGGGGTCTCGGCAGGGCTTCGCCGAGCTTCTGCGAGAGGGAGAGGTGTAGCAGGGGAGGAGGGAGGCGCCCAAGGCTGTTATGTTGCTGCCCTCCCTCCCCCCTTTATATAGGCCCCTTGGGAGGGGGGCGCCGGCCAAGACCCATCTAGATGGGGGGGGGCAGGGGGGAGACTTGCCCCCCAAGGCAAGTGAGGCGCCCCCCACCCTAGGGTTTCCAACCCTAGGCGCAAGCGGGAGGCCCATGGGGGGCGCCCCAGCCCACTAAGGGCTGGTTCCCTTCCCACTTCAGCCCATGGGGCCCTCCGGGATAGGTGGCCCCACCCGGTGGACCCCCGGGACCCTTCCGATGGTCCCGGTACAATACCGGTGACCCCCGAAACTTTCCCGGTGGCCGAAACATGACTTCCTATATATAATTCTTCACCTCCGGACCATTCCGGAACTCCTCGTGACGTCCGGGACTCCAAAAAACTTTCGGGTTTCTGCATACTCATATCTCTACAACCCTAGCATCACCGAACCTTAAGTGTGTAGACCCTACGGGTTTGGGAGACATGCAGACATGACCGAGACGCCTCTCCGGTCAATAACCAACAGCGGGATCTGGATACCCATGTTGGCTCCCACATGTTCCACGATGATCTCATCGGATGAACCATGATGTCGAGGATTCAATCAATCCCGTATACAATTCCCTTTGTCAATCGGTATGTTACTTGCCCGAGATTCGATCGTCGGTATCCCAATACCTTGTTCAATATCGTTACCGGCAAGTCTCTTTACTCGTACCGTAATGCATGATCCCGTGACTAACGCCTTAGTCACATTGAGCTCATTATGATGATGCATTACCGAGTGGGCCCAGAGATACCTCTCCGTCATACGGAGTGACAAATCCCAGTCTCGATCCGTGCCAACCCAACAGACACTTTCGGAGATACCTGTAGTGTACCTTTATAGTCACCCAGTTACGTTGTGATGTTTGGCACACCCAAAGTACTCCTACGGTATCCGAGAGTTGCACGATCTCATGGTCTAAGGAAAGGATACTTGACATTGGAAAAGCTCTAGCAAACGAAACTACACGATCTTTTATGCTATGCTTAGGATTGGGTCTTGTCCATCACATCATCCTCCTAATGATGTGATCCCGTTATCAATGACATCCAATGTCCATAGTCAGGAAACCATGACTATCTGTTGATCAACGAGCTAGTCAACTAGAGGCTTACTAGGGACACGTTGTGGTCTATGTATTCACACATGTATTACGATTTCCGGATAACACAATTATAGCATGAACAATAGACAATTATCATGAACAAAGAAATATAATAATAACCTTTTATTATTGCCTCTAGGGCATATTTCCAACAAGTTCGGGGCTCTCCGTGGAGATAACACCCCTAGTCCTGCTCTGCGGGGTCTCCGCATGATCACTAGATCAACACAAGTGGCTACAATTGGCTCCTTGAGCTGTTCGGCTAGGGGAAGAAGAAGGGGCAAGGCTAGCTCTCCTCTTCTCTCTATGTGGTGTCTAAAACTCTAAGAGATCCACCCTTTGCATGGCTGCCCTGGGGGTTTACATAGGCCTACCCCCCAGGGGTACAATGGTAATCCGGCTATATAGGAACTTTGTTGTCATAATCAATTGCAACCTCCTCCAAAATAGTGGATTCATCATTAAATAAAGTCACGACCTCTCCAAATCCACTTTCATCAATATAATCATCATAAATAGGAGGCATGCAATCATCATAATAAATTTTCTCATCAAAACTTGGGGGACTAAAAATATCATATTCATCAAATATAGCATCCCCAAGCTTATGGCTTTGCATATCATTAGCATCATGGATATTCAAAGAATTCATACTAGCAATATTGCAATCATGCACATCATTCAAATATTTTGTGCCAAACATTTTATTGACTTCTTCGTCTAACAATTGAGCACAATTTTCTGATCCATCATTTTCAAGAAAGATATTATAAAGATGATCAATAATATGATGCAACCTCAATTCCATTTTTTATGTAGTTTTCTTTTATAAACCAAACTAGTGATAAAACAAGAAACTAAAAGATTCAATTGCAAGATCTAAAGAGATACCTTCAAGCACTCACCTCCCCGGCAACGGTGCCAGAAAAGAGCTTGATGTCTACTATGCAACTTTATTCTTGTAGACACGTGTTGGGCCTCCAAGCGCAGAGTTTTGTAGGACAGTGGCAATTTTCCCTCAAGTGGATGACCTAAGGTTTATCAATCCATGAGAGGTGTACGATGAAGATGGTCTCTCTCAAACGACCCTGCAACCAAATACAGGAAATCTTTTGTGTCCCCAACACATCCAATACAATGGCAAATTGTATAGGTGCGCTACTTCGGCGAAGAGATGGTGATAAAAGTGTAATATGGGGTAGAAATATATTTTTATAATCTGAATCAATAAAAATAGCAAGGTAGCAAATAGTAAACAGGCACAAAAACGGTATTGCAATGCTTGAAAATGAGGCCTAGGGTCCGTACTTTCACTAGTGCAAATCTCTCAACAATGCTAATATAATTGGATCATATAACCGTCCCTCAACATGCAACGAAGAATCACTCCAAAGTTCCTATCTAGCGGAGAACATAACACGGAAATGTTTGTAGGGTACGAAACCACCTCAAAGCTATTCTTTCCGATCAATCGATCATAGAGTTCGTACTAAAATAACACGAAGCTATTCTTTCCGATCGATCTAACCAAGAGTTCATACTAAAATAACACCAAAGAAAATTCAGATTCATAATATTCAATCCAACACAAAGAACTTCAAAGAGTGCCCCAAGATTTCTACCGGAGAAACAAAGACAAGAACGTGCATCAACCCTGTCGGATTACGGGTTCCGGCAAACCCTTGAGAGCTTCGAACTCTGGGGTGCGCACGAAGAACACTCTCTCCCCAACTCGCTCACTCAACGATCCCACGGCCTAGCTCGACGAACCGAAAGAACAAGAGACATGAGGGGTTTATTCTGGTTCGGCCACCTTGCGGTGTAATACCCTACTCCAGTTTGTGGGTGGATTGACTCGATGGGATGAGGATGAACTAGTACCGTGGATGAGCAACCTCCGAAGGTGAGGTGTTCTTGAGCTCGATGAGCTGGTGGGTGGGAGGGTGATCTAAATGATCCACTCCTGCTACGGTGGTGCCTAGGTCCCATTTATGGTGGCCCTGGTCCTCTTCCCAAATGTTTAGGCGGGAAGGGATCCCACAATGACCAAGTTTGAAGGGGGACAACTAGTACAAGCTATCCTGAAGAAAGTAGTCTTCGCCTGCCAAAGGCTCTGGTGGTGACGCTGCCGTGGGCTCCGCGATGACCTCCGTCCTGCCGTCCTGCTGGTCTTGGTCTTGTTGCACCGATATGGAAACCTTTGCCTGATGCCTCGGGACCACGTGCCTGTTGCCGGGTGGTAGGTGCGACATATGCCAACGGGTGGCTTATCATTGTGGGAGCCAGTAAGACATCGCCGGTGCCTGGAAACGGGATAAGGCGAAGACATGCACGCCGGCGAATCTTACCCAGGTTCGGGGCTCTCCGTGGAGATAACACCCCTAGTCCTGCTCTGCGGGGTCTCCGCATGATCACTAGATCAACACAAGTGGCTACAAGTGGCTCCTTGAGCTGTTCGGCTAGTGGAAGAAGAAGGGGCAAGGCTAGCTCTCCTCTTCTCTCTATGTGGTGTCTAAAACTCTAAGAGATCCACCCTTTGCATGGGTGCCCTGGGGGTTTATATAGGCCTACCCCCAGGGGTACAATGGTAATCCGGCTGGATGCGGGTCCAGGCCGTCAGTGTCTGTATCCGCCGGCTTCTCCGCCGGCCGCTGGGGCCCGCCGACTGGTGGGTCCCGCTGGCTGCCGGCCTCTTGGCCGACAGGCTGGCCCCACCGCCTGGGGGTCTTGACGGCGGCTGGTTGCTATAGCCTCACCCCTGATGACGAGGGCTTTGCCGAGGTAAGCATGGCTACAGTGCCGCCGTCTGGCGGGCTCTCACTGTAGTCTTACCTTGTCTTGTCTCCTTAATGATGCACATACTTCATGGGAGTGAGGTAGCGCGCTATTGGGAGCCGGCTACACCCCAGGCCGACTGGGGGGGGCTTGGCCGCCTTCGAGCGTCTCTCTGGCTGAAGGGGCCCGCCGCCCGCGGGCCGTACTAATAGCCTGTCGTGGGTGGCGTCATGGTCAAGATGGCAACAGTGCCGCGCCGGACGGGGGATGGCCGACCCGTACGGCGCACTGTGGCCATGCATGCTCCGGGATTCGGGGGTGGCAGGCTTTACTGTAGCCACGCCCCGTCTCGTCACCGTTATGTGGGTGCAGTCCTTGAGGGTGCAATCTTGGTTGCTTGCCGGGAGCCGGCCCTCTTGTGGCCGGTATCGTGGAGTCGATCTTCTTGTGGCCGGCTTCTTGGAGTCGGCCTTCTTGTGGCTTTCTTCGGGAGGGTTTTAGGGTCGGGCCGCCTTCCAGTAGCCGGCCTGTGAGATAGCCGGCCAGGGGAAGGTGGCCCTGTGCTTTGGGTGCTTGAAGGCTCGATCGGCCCGATAATTTTTGAAGAGCCAGGGGGAGTCGGTTAGGCTACCCGTGGTCATTTACTCCGACAGTAGTCCCCGAAGCTGGTTGGGCTTCGCGGCTGAAAGGAGGACGAGAAGCTTAATCAGCTTCCTATCTTGAGGAGCCAGCAGCTAGGACCCGGCTTTGATCAGGTGCGCTGTCTTGGAAGGCGGGAGCCAGCTGGCGCGCACGCCAGGTTGCGGGCCGGCCGCTTGCCGCCCGCGCGCCATGTGGCGCCCTCCGGCTGGGAGAGCCTGCCAGCCCACGCGCGTGATGGGACGCCGCCGCAGGTCGGGGCCCGCCACTTCCACGCCTCGGCCTAGGTGTGGATCTTCTGTGGCCCAAAACGGGCCATTCGCCTTCCAACGGCAGTTTCCGCATGCCGTTAGGGCGCAATAATCGCGGGACGTGGGGGAGTGGGCGCAGTTAATCCCATGCCCCCCTACGCCTCGCCTCCTCGGCTTCACCGCATGAGGCTATAAATAGGGGGAGGAGGAGGAGCGGCAGACGCTCGCACGCTCGCCCTCGCTCTGCCATCTTCTTCTTCCTCCTCTCCATCACTGTAGCCCCTCGCTGTCGCGCCGTCCCTCCAGTCATCGCACTACCCCGCAGCTTCGCCGCCGCGGGGCCGTGCTTTCGCCGTCACCGTGCCTTTTTCATCGGCTTCTTGCCCTCATGTCGCGTGGTGGAGACTGGGACGGCTCCAACATCCACGAGGACCACATCGACTTCCTCCGCAAGACACGGTGGTTGCCCGGCAAGGATCATGTGCGGGTCCGTCTTGCACCGGAGAGGGAGATATCGCCGGTGCCGGAGGAGGGCCAGCGGGTAATCTTCCGCTCGCACTGCCTGGGCGGCCTCGGCCTGCCTGCGAGCGGCTTCTTCTGTTCCTTCCTCGAGTTCTACCAGCTCCAGCCGCACCACCTCACTCCAAACACGGTGGTGCTGCTGTCTGCCTTCGTCACTTTGTGCGAGGGCTTCCTCGGCGTCCTTCCCACCCTCGAGCTCTGGGGGGAATTCTTCCAGTCTAAGCTCGGTACCGCCATGAGGGGCATGCCAGCTCAGAGCGACGCCTTCATCGCGATGTGGAGGCCGGTAGCCGACAACCCTTTTCCTCCCATCACGCTGATCCAGTCGGTGAAGCTCTGGCAGCAATCCTACTTCTATGTGAAGAATGTCGCTCCGCAAGGCGACTTCGTCAACTTGCCGGCTTATGCAGCCGGCCCGCCGGCTGGGAGGCGGCCCCAATGGTCCTATCGGGCCAAAACACTGTCGCCTGCTGGAGCCGCTGCCATCGCGTGACTCCGGGTATTGGTCCAGTCGGAGGGCCTGACCGGGCCCGACCTGCTGGCCGCCTTCGTGGCGCGCCGGGTGCTCCCGCTCCAAGGCCGCCCTCATATGATTTGTCAAATGAGCGGCCAACTCGATCCGAGTCGGCTGTGTACCAAGGAGATGCCTCATGCAGAGGTAGCTCACATGGTGAACTACCTTGCGAACTGCAAGCTCACCGACGAGTGGCAGTTTGGCAAGGAGACGTACTCCCGTGCCAATCCCCCGCCTATGGTAAGCTTTCTTTTTCTTCTCTTCTTTACTTTTGTCACCAAGTTTCTCTTGGCCGACTCTGACCAGTCAGTTTGTCTTGACAGAGCCCCCTCCTTCGACCGGCAGCCGGGGCAGCAGGGGTGGAGCGCCAATATCCCCCCGACCGGACGACGCATGACTTGGATGACCCCGACTTGGGGGCGGCCGCTCTAGACGACGACACCGTGGGGGGAGGCGGCGAGGCAGGCGGCTCCGGGCTTGGAGCTAGCTTCGACGACTGGCCGGATGATGACGAGGCGGAAGGCGTCCCGCGTCGCCAGTTGGCGTCCGATCATCATGGCACGGGTTCATCTCTCGCGCCGGCTGTCCGAGGCGGCGCGCAGAAGCGCCGGGACGCGCCAAGCCTATTCGGCAGTCGGCCGAAGAAGCCCAAGAGCGCGGCGGCGGCGACCAAGCGGGACGAGGTAGCCGCGAAGGCTGCCCGCTTCTGCAAGGTGGTGAAGTAGCCACAAATGGTTTCGGCGTAAGTGTCAATTCTCTCACGTATTCCTTTCTTTTTTGTTGATATTCTTCTGAGTCCTTGTCTTGACTTAAAAAAAACAGGGCTCCGCTTTCTGTTGAGCGGACAGCTGCCACCTCCGTGGTTGGAGCGACGGGAGGATCTGGAAGCGCCCGCCGCATGGACCCCCATGCCGAGCTTCAAGCGGCGACGGAGCGGAATGCGCGGGAGGTGCGGGAGGAGCGGCAGGCGGAGGAGCTGAGGGCGGCTGCTGCCACGGCGGCGCAGGAGACGACGGAGAGATCGGCGGAGGCACAAGCCGATGCAGCGGCCAAGGCTCAGGCGGAGGCGGCAGCCGCAGAGAGGGCGGCGGAGGCCCTGCGTAACCGGCATCCGCAGCTTGTCGTCCCCTTCGCGCTGTGGTGCCCGAGATCCCGGTGCCCCCGCCGGAGGAAGCCGGTGGCGACCAGCTGGTGGTGGAGAGGGAGGAGCGCGACGTCGCCGTCCCGGAGAGGGAGGCGGCACCGCCATTGCCGACTAGGGCGGACTAAGGCAGCCGGCCTAGCGCGCCACCCGTGCAACCGGCTGGAGGCGAGCCGGCTGCGAGGGTAGACCTTGTGGTCCGGTCGCCATCGCGCCAGCGCGCAGGGAAGGCGACTTCGGCGCCGGACCCGCAGAAGGCTGCGGGCTCTAGCTCGTCGGCCTATGATCTGGAGACGGCCAGCGCCAGCTTGCCGGGGTGGACGCCGGGTGGTGGGATGGCCGTGCTGAACGTGCCGGCGCAAGAAATCCGGAACCGGCTTCAATTCCAAGCCACCGTGCTGGAGCAGTGTACTCAAGAGTTCCTCGCGACGCGGACGGCCATTCGGGTGAGTCTTCCCGCTTTTTTGTTTCTTGTTCTTGATTTCTTCCGTGGGGGCGCGTCAGCGCACCCACTGGGTGTAGTCCCCGAGTTCCGAGTCGGCTGCTGAGCAGGCGGCTTGGAACTTCTAGTAGACTTCGATTGCTATCTTGTTCGTATTCGCTCCTTTGCCCTATTTGCAGGACTATCACAACCTCCGTGCGGCTACCTTCAACTCCCAGGCCCGGGAGCTGAACCAGAAGACCATTGATCTGACCGAGAGCCGGAATAAGTGCTTCATCTTTTATCTCACGTGGGGGCGCGTCAGCGCACCCACTGGGTGTAGTCCCCGAGATTCGGGCCGACTGCTGAGCAGTCGGGCCGGATCTTTCCTGGCGACTTCTTTCTTATTGCTTTTTTTCTTTACCATATCTGCAGAGGCCAATGCCGACCTGAGGGAGCAGTTGGGTGGGGCTCAGACCGCCCTTCGCGCCAAGGAGCCGAGTGCAATGCCTTGGCTCAGGAGCGTGACCGCTTGGTCAAGAAGATGGCCCACCAGGAGGAGAGCCTTAAGGCGGCCCTGAAGGTGGCGCAGGACAACGAGGCCGCCCTCCAAGCCGAATACGAGACCGAGGCGGCAAGCTAGGCAGAGGCAAGGCAAGCGCTGAGCGACGGCTACGGCCAGATCGAAGATTTGGTTGATGGTAGGCCGCCTTCTTCTTCGTCCCTTTGCTTGTCGCCTGCCATTTGGTCCATTTTCTGACTTTGTGTTTGTTTTTTTTCCTTTCTTACTTGCGCAGAGTACTTCCCTGGTTACTTCGTTGCCGCCAACCAAGTCATCGAGGCCCGCCGCGACGCGCAAAGGCAGGCTGGGGCTGAGATCGCGCCGGATGCTCGCCGGTCGCTTGAGGAGCAGCTTCTGGCGATCCAAGCCCGTCTTCAGCGCGTTGGGGCGCAAGTGCTGGCCGCCCTCTGGCCCGGCGAGGTGGTTCCCCGTACCCCCCGTCGGACTGCCGACTGGCTGGAGGTAGCGGTTGGCCACTTCGAGGCCTGGAAGGCTTCTGCAGCTCGGTCAGGCGCCAGGCGGGCGCTGGAGTTTGTCCGAGCTTGGTATCCTGGGCTGGATTTGGCCCAGCTGACCACCTGGCGGCAGGAGGCCAACGAGGAGCTGGAGGCGGTGCTGCCGGCTATCATCCAGCGCGCCTCGGCGATAGCCGACTACACCAACACCCGTGCCTTTGCCCCTAAGGTGAATGATGACATCGTTGCTCAGCCGGAGGAGTGGTTTGGGCTGAACCTAGCGGATGGTGGAGACTCGGCGGAGGAGATCGACTCCAGTGACGAGGGCGAAGAGGAGGAGGGAGAGGATGGTGAAGACGCCGTGCCAGACGGTGGAGCAACTAGCCAGCCCCAGCTTGATCGTGCCTCCAGCAACGAGGCGCGTGCGAGCGCGCCGCCTGCAGCCGGTGATGATCAAGCCGAGACTCGCCAGCCGGCCACTCCTCCAGCCAGCACTGCCGTCTCCACTGACCTTCCTGGCTCGCCCGTTGCACCTTTGGCCTGATCCGCCACCTTGGCTTTCCTGTTTATTACTCTTTAAACAATATTTGTTAGGTTTGCGCAGTTCCACCCACTGGGGGTGTATTCAAACTATGTTGAACGCCGGACTTTCGAAGGCCTTTTGTGTAAATATAATCATGCATGTGCTTGGCTTCCGATTGTATTTGCTTTTCATCCTTTTGGCAGTTTCCTTTGCCGCCCTCCCTTGGTCGCCACCTTCACAGCCGGACAGCTGCTCTGCAGTCTGTGGCTGGGGAAGGGCTTGGCCGTTTGGGAGGGCAAGTACTCTAGCTTTCTTAGATTGTAGCAAGGTGAATCGGAAGCCGGCCAGCCAGCTGTTCTAATAGCCGGTTGGCGGGGTGGGAGGCCGGCTTGTGTTATATAAGTTCGTTAGTCCTTAGCCGTTTTTCGTGTGGGCATCCTTTCCTGCCTTTGAATCTTTCCAGTCGGACAGTCGATTCTTCGAGCTGCGACTTTCAACAAGAGAGGGCTTGGGTGCCGGCACACTACTTGTCTGACTGCAGGTAGAACTTTAATATAACTCAAGGCGGCAAGTCCCCGGGCCGACTGATCGAACCCGGTGCCGGACAGGAAAACAAATGTAGTAATACATTCATAGGTATGACACTCATCATACGTAGATAAAAGAGGGTAGTCCCCGAGTGCTCCTCGGGGGGCCTGTTGTCTTGTACTTAATACAAAAGATAGCGTGGTACATACTGCATTTGGCTATAAAATCTTTGGAGGATATTGGCGTTCCATGGTCGTTCCGACTCCTTGTCGGAATCATCTCTCTTGCGTGCCTTCGGCTTCTGTGCGTCGATCAGGTAGTAGGAGTCGTTGCCTAGGGCCTTGCTGATGATGAAGGGGCCTTCCCAAGGGGCCGAGAGCTTGTGTTGGCCGGCTATTCGCTGGATCAGCCGGAGCACAAGATCGCCTTCTTGGAAGGATCTTGGCTTGACCTTCCGGTTGTGATAACGGTGCAAACCCTGCTGGTAGATGGCGGACCGGCTGAGTGCTAACAGCCGGCCCTCTTCCAGTAGGTCAACGCCATCTTCTCGCGCTTCCTTGGCCTCCGCCTCCATGTACATGGTGACCCGAGGTGAGTCGAACTCAATGTCAGTTGGGATGACAGCCTCGGCACCATATACAAGGAAGAAAGGGGTGAAGCCAGTTGACTTGTTCAGGGTAGTACGCAGACTCCAGAGGACGGCCGGCATCTCGTCGAGCCAGCAGCCGGCCGAACGCTCCAGTGGTACGACCAGTCGGGGCTTGATGCCGGAGAGGATGAGGCTGTTTGCTCGCTCGACTTGGTCGTTTGACTGCGGGTGGGCTACGGACGCCAAGTCCAGTCGAATGCTCTGTGTTGCACAGAAACGTGCCAGTGCTCCTTTGGCAAAATTCGTGCCATTGTCGGTGATGATGTTGTGTGGTACGCCACACCGGGTGGTGATATCTGCGATGAATGTCACGGCAGTCGGCCCGTTCAGCTTCTTGATTGGCTTCGCTTCAATCCACTTGGTGAATTTGTCCACGGCGACAAGCAGATGTGTCATGCCGCCGCGCGCCGTCTTGAATGGGCCCACCATGTCCAGTCCCCAGACGGCAAAGGGCCAGGTGAGGGGGATGGTCTTGAGTGCAGAAGCCGACAGGTGTTGCTTGGAGCTGAAGACTTGGCACCCTTTGCAATATTTGACTAATTCCTTGGCGTCTTCCAAAGCAGTCAGCCAGAAGAACCCATGGCGGAAAGCTTTGGCGACAAGTGATCTTGAGGCCTGTGGTGGCCGCATTCGCCTTGGTGGATGTCCTTGAGGATTGCTATGCCCTTCTCTGGCTCGACGCAGCGCTGGAAGACTCCAGTGACGCTGCGCCTAACGAGTTCTCTGTTTACTATTGTGTATGCTCCGGCTCGGTGTTGAACTTGTCTTGCCGAGATCTCGTCAGTCGGCAGCTCTCTGTTTACTAGGAAGTTGAGGATGGGTTGGGCCCATGATGGAGCTATGACTTCTTCTATTGCCAATACGGCTACTGCGACCAGGGTGGGTGGGTTGGGTGGTGAAGAGTTCGAGTCGGCCAGCGCCGGTTGTGTCGTTGCAGTCCCCGGGCTGACTGCTGCAGTCCCCGGGCCGGGTTCTGAAGTCCCCGAGTCGGGTGCGACTACGGCAGTCCCCGAGCCGCCTGTCGAAGTCCTCGAGCCGCCTGCTGGGTTCCCCAAGTCGGATCCGACTGCATCAGCGTCAGGCGGTACGAAGATGGAGTCTGATTCTGGAGACGGCTTGACAGACGGTTTGAGGAGGCGTTGGAGAGAGACGCCGGTTGGGATAGCTTGTCGGGTGGAACCGATTCGTGCCAGGGCATCTGCTTGCTCGTTGTCGGCCCATGGCATGTGGAGGAACTCGCATCCTTCAAAGTATCCGCTGATTTGCTGAACGAGGAATCGGTAGCTCGCCATGTTTGCGTCTTTGGCGTCCCAGTCGCCAGATGATTGTTGGACTACCAAATCCAAGTCGCCATAGCACAGGATTCGGCGGATGCCAAGCTCTTTGGCTAGCCGGAGCCCATGTATGAGCGCCTCGTACTCGGCCACGTTGTTGGAGGCAGCAAAATGAATTTGCAATGTGTATCTGAGTTTGTCGTCCTTGGGAGAGGTAAGGACGATGCCGGCTCCCAAGCCGGTGCGCATCTTGGATCCATCGAAGTGCATCCGCCAATGAGTGGAGTCGGGAGCCGGCGGTAGGTACTGGGTCTCGGCCCAGTCGACAAGGAAGTCGGCCAATGCTTGGGACTTGATGGCGGTGCGAGGCTGGTAGAAGATCGTGTAAGGAGCCAGCGCAATGGCCCACTTGGCCACCCGGCCGGATGCATCCCGGCTGCCTATGATCTCGGCAAGCGGGGCAGTACATACGACCGTGATGGGGTGCTCTTGAAAGTAGGGCTTCAGCTTCTTGGCGGCGAAGTATACTCCATAGCACATCTTCTGGTAGTGCGGGTAGTTTTGCTTCGAGGTGGACAGTACTTCGCTCAAATAATACACCGGCCTCTGGACTAACTGAGCCCGGCGTTCTTCTAGGCGTTGGACCACAATAACTGTGCTGACCACTCGGCTAGTCGCGGCAATGTAAAGGAGCATGGGCTCTTTCTCAGTTGGCGCCGCCAAGACAGGTGGCGTGGTCAGCATCTTCTTCAACTCGTGAAAAGCTTGGTCTACTTGGTTGTTCCACTCGAAGTGGGTGGACTTTTTCATGAGTCGGTACAGGGGGAGAGCCTTCTCTCCTAGCCGGCTGATGAAGCGGTTCAGGGAGGCCAGGCACCCGGTAAACTTTTGGACGTCTCGCAGCTTGGTAGGAATCTCCATTCTCTCTATGGCCTTGATCTTCACTGGGTTGCACTCGATGCCGCGTTTAGAGACCAAGAAGCCTAGAAGCTGGCCGACTGGTACTCCGAACACGCATTTCTCAGGGTTGAGCTTGATCTGAAACCGGCGCAAGTTGTCGAATGTTTCTCTGAGGTCTTCCAGCAGGGTGCCGCGCTTCTCCGTCTTCACCACAATATCGTCTACATAGACGTGGGCATTTCTGCCGAGTTGCTTGAGGAGGCATTTCTGCATGCAACGCTGAAAAGTGGCACCGGCATTTCTCAAGCCGAATGTCATAGTCAGGTAGCAGAAAGCTCCGAATGGTGTGATGAAGGCGGTCTTCAGGCGGTCGGCTGGATCCAACTTGATCTGATGGTAGCCTGAGTAAGCATCCAAGAAACTCAACAGCTCGCATCCGGCTGTGGAGTCTATCACTTGATCGATTCGAGGTAAGGCAAACGGATCTTTGGGGCAGGCTTTGTTGAGGCTGGTATAATCTATACACATGCGCCATTTATTGTTTTTCTTCAATACAAGGACCGGGTTGGCAAGCCATTCTGGAAAAAACACCTCCATAATGAAGCCGGCTGCCAGAAGCCGGGCTATCTCTTCTCCTACAATCCTTCTCTTTTCCTCCGACAGTCGGCGGAGAGGTTGTTTGACTGGTTTTGTGTCTGCTCGGACATGTAGCTTGTGCTTGGCGAAATCCTTCGGAACACCCGGCATGTCCTTTGGGGACCATGCAAAGATGTCCCGATTCTCATGGAGGAAATCGACGAGCTCGCCTTCCTATTTGCTGCCCAAGTTTGCTCCAATGACGGCAAACCTCTCTGGGTTCTCTGGGTCCAGAGGTATCTTCTTTGTTTCCTTGGACGGCTGGAAGGAGCCTTGAGCATCATGTTCCTTGGGCTCAGGGGACAGGGCCGGCAGCTTGCCGGCCATGGCCATGACTCGGTCCAGCATCTTTTTTTCTTCGGCAATCACGAGGGACTCGGCCAGCCGGCTACTGGCTGCAGCACACTCAGAGGATTTCTTGTAGTCTCCGGCTATGGTGATGATCCCCTTGGAACTAGGCATCTTCATCTTGAGGTAGGCGTAGTGGGGCACAGCCATGAACTTGGCCAGGGCAGGTCGGCCAAGCAACGCGTGGTAAGGGCTCTCTAGATCCACCACTTCAAACCAGACTGCTTCTCGGCGGAAGTGATCCTTGTCTCCGAAGAGAACATCTATCTTGATCTTGCCGATTGGTGAGCAGGACAGGCCGGGTACGATGCCATGGAACACAGTCCGGCTTGGCATGAGTTGCTTCGTCTTGATGTTCAGCTTCTCCATGGTGTCACGGTACAGTATGTTGATGCTGCTCCCACCGTCAATCAGTACTCGGGAGAAACGGGCAGCTCGCCTTTCTGTCGCGAGGGTGGCGTCCAACACCAATGCATAAGAGCCGGGAGACGGCATCACCTCTGGGTGATCGGCCCGGCTCCAGCTGATAGGCTTCTCAGACCAATGCATAAACTCTGGGTTGTTAGAGGCGACCGCGTTGACTTCTTGGTGTTGTCGGCGCCGACTGCGTCTGTCTTCAGTTTGGCTTGTAAAGACGACGTAGGCGGCATGCTCGTCCGGGAACTCGTCTTGAATGGCTCCGACTGCTGGTCGAGCAGCCGGCTGCTGAGGGGCTGGAGGTGGCTGGCCAGCAGGTGGAGGCGGCACCAGCCCTTCGCCTTTGGAGATTCGCGTGAGCCAATGACACTTCCGAGTCGTGTGGTTGGACGGCTTCGCGCCGCTGTGGAACTTGCAGGGGGCATCAAGGGTTTGCTCGTAGGAGAAAGCCGGCTGCCAAGCCGGCCTGCCGCCCTTCTGCTTCTTGGGCATGGGCCGCCCTTCAGGTTGTTCGTCTTCGACTGTGGCTACTTGCCGACTGGTGGAAGGCGGCATAGGGGCCTTGCGCTTGTTGTCGTTTGGGTACGGGCGTCGATTGGAGTCACCGGCCGGCGTCTTGGGAGCCGGAGCGAGCACCTTTCCAGAGGCATCCACTCGAAGCTCAGTCTTCATTGAAGAGTCGGCCATGGCGTACTTGTCTGCTATGATCAGCAGCTCGTCGAGGGTAGTCGGCTCGTCGCAGAGGAGCCGGTGCTTGAGGAGGGTGCCCTCTCGGCACCCGGCGGTGAAGTACTCTATGGCTTGAACCTCGTGCACCCCTTCGCAGGAGTTGCGGAGCTCGGCCCAACGCGTGAGGTAGTCGCGAGTTGATTCGCTGGGCCCTTGGACGCACAAGGAAAGCTGGCGGGGCTTGGGAGGCCGCTTGTATGTGCTGGTGAAATTGCGGATGAAGACTTCCGTGAAGTCTAGCCAGCTATTGACGCTGTAGGGCTTGAGGCTATTCAACCAGGTGTGTGCCGTGCCTTGAAGCATGAGTGGGACGTACTTCACGGCAACGCGCCTGTTGCCGTTTGCTATGCGGACTGCGGTGGAGTAATCGATCAACCAGTCTTCCGGCTTCACGGAGCCGTTGTATTTTGGCGTGTCTCTTGGGAGTGAGAACCCTTTGGGGAAGGGCTCGTCGCGGATGCGGGGGCCAAAGCAAGGCGGGCCGACATCATCTTCTTCTTCTAGCGCCAGGGATCGCGCTAGGCGGTTGATTCGGTGGCGGGCGTCATTCTCGCCGACTCCTTCGCGGTGGCCTAGTCGGTCGCCGAGAGTCGGATGCGTAACAGGCGGCGGGGTGGGATATCTCTCCCCACGAGGCGGGGGAGGAGGCGGATTGCCTCATCGTTCCACAGCTCGGGGGCGGCCTTCTGCGTCGCGCTCGATGGTGAGCCGAGTCCGACTGCGGCTAGCAGCCGGCTCCTTGTCTTTTCTCGCGCGGGCGCCGCTTGCAGTCGGCGTCCGGGATGTCGCGCCGTGCTCTCGGCGTGGGGGAGGACTTTCAGCGCGGGCGCTGGCTTCATGCCGCTCTGCGGCCGCGTCGATCAGCTGCTGGATGCGTCTAGTCATGTAGGGGAGCTAGTCGGCCCCAGCCCGTTCAGCTCGTCTACGGCCGCCTGAGCGGCATGCAGGTTCTCGAGTGGCGTGGCGTAGACTGGGCGGTCTGCTCCCAGCATGCTGGCGATGGCCGCGCCGCGCTTCTTGACGATGCCGGCTCGGCTCGGCCCGCCAGGAGGCGGCGTACCAAAGGCGGCGCGGTCGACTTCGCGCTGGTGAGCCTCAGTGAGGCGTCTCATGGATGCTATCTTCTGGCCCTCCGCGATGAGGGCGAGGCGGCGTGCCTCCAGTGTCTCGGCGTCGGCGTCGGCCGGGATGGGGGCGGACAGGTCGTGTAGCGCCGCTTGTAGGGCGTCGTGGGCGTTCTCGCCTGAGGCGGCGCCATGGCTGATGACCAGCACCTCAGTGACAGTGCTGCCGCCACTGTCGGCTCGAGGAAGAGGGTCGTCGATGATCACCACGTTGGTGGGGAAGGCGTCAAGCGATGCCGTGTCGGAGTCGACAAGCATCGGGTCGGTGGAGCCGACCGACTCCAAATCCACAGCAGGCTCGCTGGAGACGTGAAGCTGATCGAGGAGGCTGACGAGGCGGCTCTCGGGGCAGTCTGTGCCCGCGTCGGACGCAGGCTCGTCGGAGATGCGAGCCTCGCCAAGAAGATCGGCGAGGCAGCTCGCCGCGCAGGCGTCGTCGACGCCTTGCAGCGCGTCGGGGCAAGCGCCATCGGGCGTGCCGGGCTGGCTACGCTCGCTGGGAAGGAAATGGGTTCCCGTCCAGAACAGGTCTCCGGACGATGGTGCACCTGGCCCCACGGTGGGCGCCAAATGTCGGGTGGTAGGTGCGACATATGCCAACGGGTGGCTTATCATTGTGGGAGCCAGTAAGACATCGCCGGTGCCTGGAAACGGGATAAGGCGAAGACATGCACGCCGGCGAATCTTACCCAGGTTCGGGGCTCTCCGTGGAGATAACACCCCTAGTCCTGCTCTGCGGGGTCTCCGCATGATCACTAGATCAACACAAGTGGCTACAAGTGGCTCCTTGAGCTGTTCGGCTAGAGGAAGAAGAAGGGCAAGGCTAGCTCTCCTCTTCTCTCTATGTGGTGTCTAAAACTCTAAGAGATCAACCCTTTGCATGGGTGCCCTGGGGGTTTATATAGGCCTACCCCCCAGGGGTACAATGGTAATCCGGCTGGATGCGGGTCCAGGCCGTCAGTGTCTGTATCCGCCGGCTTCTCCGCCGGCCGCTGGGGCCGCCGAGTGGTGGGTCCCGCCGGCTGCCGGCCTCTTGGCCGACAGGCCGGCCCCACCGCCAGGGGGTCTTGCCGGCGGCTGGTTGCTGTAGCCTCGCCCCTGATGATGAGGGCTTTGCCGAGGTAAGCATGGCTACAGTGCCGCCGTCTGGCGGGCTCTCACTGTAGTCTTACCTCGTCTTGTCTCCTTAATGATGCACATACTTCGAGGGAGTGAGGTAGCCGGCTATTGGGAGCCGGCTACACCCCAGGCCGACTGGGGGGCTTGGCCGCCTTCGAGCATCTCTCTGGCTGAAGGGGCCCGCCGCCCGCGGGCCGTACTGACAGCCTGTCATGGGTGGCGTCATGGTCAACATGGCAACAGTGCCGCGCCGGACGGGGGATGGCCGACCCGTACGGCGCACTGTGGCCATGCGTGCTCCGAGATTCGGGGGTGGCAGGCTCTACTGTAGCCACGCCCCGTCTCGTCACCGTTATGTGGGTGCAGTCCTTGAGGGTGCAATCTTGGCCGCTTGCCGGGAGCCGGCCCTCTTGTGGCCGGCATCGTGGAGTCGGTCTTCTTGTGGCCGGCTTCTTGGAGTCGGCCTTCTTGTGGCTTTCTTCGGGAGGGTTTTAGGGCCGGGCCGCCTTCCAGTAGCCGGCCTGTGAGATAGCCGACCAGGGGAAGGCGGCCCTGTGCTTTGGGTGCTTGAAGGCTCGATCGGCCCGATAATTTTTGAAGAGCCAGGGGGAGTCGGTTAGGCTACCCGTGGTCATTAACTCCGACACCTGTGCTTGCCTCCTTGGCACCATAGAGGAAACTTGTACACTGCGCCCGCTGGCGCCGGCCTGGCCTTGGTCGTCATGGCTCACGTCATGCGAACCTCGCGAGCTGCCCCTTGCATAGATATCTCCGCTCCTCGGGAGCCAGCCTAGTGAGGCTGCCCCTAGGGAGGTCTTGGTGTCCTCTGCCTCGCGAGGGTCCTGAGTTGTCGCTGCTGAAGCTGGGCCGTACCGGGCCGTTGATGGAGCCACGCTCGCGGGCCGCAAGCAGGCAAGTCTGGGCACCCCCGTTCCAAGGATGCCGACAGTAGCCCCCGGGCCCAAGGCGTGCTCGAACTTGGCATCGAGGCGAAGCCAAAGGGCAAGTGCGGAGCGCCGCGGGGCCCAACCACATGTGGCCTTGATTGACGCGTGGCGGTTGATGGGATGTGGGTGCCTCCGCTTCCCCATGCTGCCTCGGCAACCGTTCGACTTGACGAGACCCTGCTGCATGCAGGAGAAAATCATCATTACGTGCGATCGTGGGGGGCGGAGGTTGGCCTCCTCCAGGCTATAATTGAGGGGAGGGGCTGAGCCCCCTCGCCCATCTCTGCCTTCTCGCCGATTGCTCCTTCTTCTTCCTCCTCGCCTCGCCATCTTTCCGCAACCCCATGGCGCCAACGAAGAAGTTCTCGGCCGCGGAGAAGGGGAAGGCTCGCCAGGAGGGGCCCGGCTTGCCACCATCCAAGAGGGGGTGAGGTCGTCCCCGTAAGCACGCCGCGACCCCTGCTATGGCTCCTCGGGGGCGCGGTCGTACTCCTTCGGGGACCGCGTCTTCCTCAGCGGCCGCAGTGGCGTCTCCTCCCACAACGGGGGCCGCTCTAGGCGGAGCAGCCCTTGCATCGACGTGAGGCATGTCGTGGCCGCCCGGCCTCCTCGGACGCACTTCCATTCGGCGGAGGTGCTCCCGGAGTTCGTCGTGTGGTCGGAGAGTCCGGTTGGCACCTGGCTCCAGCTCCCGTGCTCCTTTGCCGGCGAGCTGTCAGCCAGGGGTCTTGACGGCCTCTGGCTGCAAGCCGACGGTTGCTGCAGCAAGGCCTTGTGGGTCGTGATGGAGGTCTCCATCGCGGGCAATGTGGCCCTGGCCCGCGGCGGGCAGACGTTTGCCCATGTGCGCGGCCTGAGCGGGCGGTGCACCCTCCACTTCAAGTACGAATGCGCCGCGACCCTCTTCATGAGGGTGTTCAGGGAAGATGGTCGCCGCGCAGGGTGCTGCCCCGAAGACAGCAGCGGCGACGATGAGCTCCGCCTGGGCAACGGCCGTGACGAGGTTGAGGGCGAACCCGCCCTTGGCGACGGCCGAGGTTCACCCAGCGGCGGCATCTTCTCCGCCAGCGAGAGCACCAGCGGCGGCGGCTATGACCAACCGCCTCGCCGCCGGGCTCACTTCGAGGATAGCGGCGGGTCGTCCCGCCGCCACGCGGCGGTGAAGCGCAAGAGGGGCTCTGACTGAGCTGAGTCCTGGAGGCCCTCAGGGCCGGGCCTCGTGAGCCGCCACGGTCATGCGGGCCGCTTTTGTTTGGCTTTCCCTTTCTTCCTGCATTTTGAAAAAAGTAGATGGCCTTGCTGGGGCGTGTAATGAACTGTGGTCTTTTTGCTATTATGTTATGCTTATTGCTCCGACATTGTTCGTGCTCCACGTAGATGTAAAAGGGGTAACTTAGCTTGATACGCTCGGGGTAGTTTCCCGTCTCATGAGGGCGCGCCTTCTGGCATCTGGTGTGGCCCCCTTATTGCCGGCTCGGGAGCCGTAGACCTCGGGAGGCGTCGCAAAGCTGCAGAATTTGTGAGGACATCTGTCGGGTGCCTTGTTCCTCCTTGTGCGAGCCCTCAGGCATGGGCTAATCATGGCTTAGTGCACCGCGCCGCGGTACCCGTGGGGCACGGACTTAGGAGGGTGCGCCAATCACGAGCTCGTTCGAGGGCCCCTCGCGAAGATCAAGGGAGCCGAAGCTCTGGGGCGACAGGGCTTTGGCGAGGTGTGTCCATGGTTTAGGCTGGCCCAGCACACGCACACACCTGCCCAGCCCCCGCGTGAGGCACACGAGGGAGAGCGTCGGGCAACTGCCGTCCTCCCTGACGCAAGACAAAGAAGCGAGCGAAGAAGTAAAAGAAAGGGGAACTCAACCAAGCAATCGAAAAAATGCCAGAACTCCAAATTTCATTAGAAGGTTGCAAATCAGCTACAGAAAGCAAATGAACAGCCGCGTCCGGCACCTAGTCTAGTCTTCTCCCCAGCGCGGAGCTAGGTGTTGCCACTAGGACGTGGGAGGCAGCCCCCGAGGCCCGACGGCGGCACTCCGGAGACTCCGGGGCGTGTACAGCCCCACTCATTATTACGTGATAGTGTCACGAGCGAAGACCTTCACAGGCACTGGGCCTTGCTTCATGGGTAGAACTTCCGAAGGTGCTGGATGTTCCAGGCATTCTAGATGGGGATCCCGTCCTACGTCTCCAGGCGCACAGCGCCAGGCCTGGAGACGCGGGCAATCCTAAACGGGCCCTCCCACATGGGTGAGAGCTTATGCATCCCTTCCCTGGAGAGCACCCACCTCAGGACGAAATCGCCCACCTCGAGCGTCCTGGAGCGGACGCTGCGGCAGCGGTACCGTCGTGGCGCCTGCTGGTACCTTGCCGCTCGGAGCGAGGCTTGGCAGCGGCGTTCCTCCCCAGCATGAGGTCCATCCCCCGCATGGTGTCCTGACGTGCCTCGTCAAACGCCAAGACCCACGCAGAGCGATGCTTGCCTCATGAGGGAGAACCGCTTCGGCACCGTAGACGAGGAAGAACGGAGTCTTGCCTATTGGCTTGGTGGCAGTGGTACGGATGGACTACAGCACGGACTGGAGCTCGTCGTGCCATCCCCTGCCGCAGGCCTCGAGCTTCTTCTTGAAGGTCCTTGTCTTGGGGCCTCTAAAGACCTCCGCGTTGGCGCTCTCAGCTTGGCCGTTGCTCCTAGGGTGTGCCACTGAGGCGTAGCATATCTGCGTTCCAAGATTAGCACAATATGTTTTGAAGAGATTGCTAGTGAACTGCGAGCCATTGTCGGTGATGATGCGATTAGGGACTCCGAACCGGCTCATGAGGCCCTTGATGAACTTGACTGCGGAGCCGGCTGGGATGGTGCGGACGGCTTCCACCTCCGCCCACTTGGTGAACTTGTCGATGGCAATGTAGAGGTAGCGGTAGCCCCCAGGTGCTCGAGGGAATGGACCCAGGATATCCAGCCCCAAAACCGCAAACAGCCATGAGAGTGGGATGGTCTGGAGGCCCTGAGCAGGCTGGTGGATTTTCTTGGCATGGAACTGGCAGGCCTCGCAGGATTTCACCAGCTCTGTTGCGTCGTTGAGTGTCGTGGGCTAGTAGAATCTGCTACGGAGCGCCTTGCCCACCAAGGTGCGCGACAACGAATGATGCCCGTAGTCTCCATCGTGTATGTCAGCTAACAGTTCACACCCCTGCTCCCTGGAGATGCATCGCAAGGAAACATCATTCGGTCGTTTTCGGTATAGCTCGCCATCCCGGATACAGTAGGTTGTAGCCTGCGGAGCTACGCGCTCCGCGTCCTCCTTCTCCGGCAGGGTCCCTCGGAGCAGGTACGCCTTGAATTCTTCAGTCCAACACCCCTCCTGGGGTTCGAGCATGAGGAGCAGGTGCACTCCGGAGGTCGGGCCGCAGGCGGGAGCTCCTGAGGTTGGTGGCGGCGGGAGCTCCTCCTAAGGCGGCGTAGGCTCCGCAGCCGGAGGGGCTGCTGAAGGCTTGAAGAGCCACTCCTCGAATACGTCGGGCTCCTGGGGCTGATGCCTTGATGCCCTCTTGGCAATATCGTTGGCTTCCTTGTTTGTGCCATGGGGCACATGCTCCAGTTCCAGGCCCAAGAATTGCTTCTCCATTTTGCGTACCTCCACGTGGTATGCCTCCATGTGCTCGTCCTTCGGCTCGTACACCTTATTAGAAAAGTTGATGAGGAGTTGAGAGTCGCCCTTGACGGTGAGGTGCTTCACCCCCAAGGCCGCCGCAGCCTTGAGGCCATCGATCAATCCTTCATACTCCGTGATGTTGTTGGAGACCTTCTCGCCCCGCTGGAAGCAGAGCTGCACGGCGTAGTAGAGCTTGTCCTGGGTGGGCGAGATGAGCACGGCCCCAGCCCCTGCTCCCTAGCGCATGAAGGCGCCGTGAAAGTACATGACCCAGCCGTCTGGTGCTTCGTTTCCTGGCGAGAGGGGCCGGTCCTCACCCGCTTCGAGCCCTGGGGCGGCAGTCCATTCCGCCACGAAGTCGGCAAGCGCGGCTCCCTTTATGACCATGTTGGTGCTAAAATCCAGTTGGAATGCCTGCAGCTTGATGTTCCACTCGGCGACCCTCCCCGCAGCATTGGGGCTCCGGAGTACCCTCTCCAGTGGGTACGCTGAGACGACCTTGATGGGGTGGCCTTGGAAGTAGTGGTGTAACTTGCGCGAGGCCACGAGGAGCGCGAGCAGAAGCTTCTGTGCCATGGGGTAGCGCGCCCGCACGTCTCGTAATACTGTGTTGACGAAGTACACCAGGTGTTCGACGAGGGCGGAAGTGTTGGTGGAGTCCGAGATCTCCTGAGGCGGGGGCGCTCCCTGAGGCCGGGGGACCTCAGGAGTTCGATCGCCTATCGGGGCTACCGCAGCCTCAGGAGCGTCGTCTTATGGAGCCCGATCATCTGCTAGCGCTGTTGTGGATTCAGGGGCGCCGTCTTGGTGCTGCATCATCCCAACCGAATGTGCGGTGTCGCATGGCAGGCTCTTGGTCAGGCTCCCGGACGGCCACCAACGCTACACTAGCGGAATGAGGCGTGGCGGCCAGGTAAAGCACCAGGGGCTCGAGGGGACGCGGCGCCACCATCACTGGTGGGCTGGTTAGGTATCTCTTGAGGTCTTGAAATGCCATGTCTGCCTCCGGGGTCCACTCGAACAGGCCCTTCTTCTTCATCAGCTTGAAGAACGGTAGGGCGCGCTCCCCCAGCTTGGAGATGAAGCGCCCCAGCGAGGTTACGCAGCCTGCAAGTTTTTGCATTTCCTTGAGAGTCTGCGGCAGGCTCATGTCTTCTATTGCTTTGAACTTCTCCGGGTTCGCCTCGATCCCCCTGTGTGACACGAGGAAACCCAGCAGCTTGCCGGAGGGGACGCCGAACACGCATTTCTCCGGGTTGAGCCGCAGGTCTAGCTTGCGCAGGCTAGCAAAAGTCTCCTCCAGATCCTGAATGAGGGTCCTTGCCTCCCGAGATTTCACCACAATGTCGTCGACGTAGGCCTCAGCGTTCCTCCCGAGCTGTTGGCCTAGAGCGATGTGCATCATCCGCTGGAAGGTCGCCCCAGCGTTACGCAGCCCGAACGGCATGCAGGTGTAGCAGTACACCCCGCACGGGGTTAGGAAAGACGTCTTTTCTACGTCCTCCACCGCCATCTTGATCTGACGGTAACCTGAGAAGGCATCTAGGAAACACAGCAAGTCGCACTCGGCGGTGGAGTCAACGATCTGATCAATGCGCGGAAGTGGGAACGGGTCTTGAGGGCAGGCCTTGTTGAGGTTGGTGAAGTCAACGCACGTGCGCTCCTTCCAGCCTTTCTTGGGCACGACGACCAGGTTTGCCAGCCACTCCGGGTACCGAACCTCGCGGATGAAACCTGCATCTTGTAGCTTGTGGGTCTCCTGGATGATGAAGGACTGCTTCTCCGCGGACTGTCGCCGCACCTTCTGCTTCACAAGGCGCACATTCAGGCACACCCTTAGGTGATGCTCGATTATCCCCCTCGGGACCCCGACCAGCTGCTTGGGCTCCCAGGCGAATACCTCCTTATTCGCGCGCGAGAAGTTCACCAGTGCCTCTTCTTGGTTCGGGGCAAGGTCGGCACATATGGTGAAGATGGCTCCTGAGGCCCCGTCTTCGTCGACCGGCACCTGCTTCATCTTGGCCCGATCTTGAGAGAACAATTGCTTCTTCTTCGCCGGCGCAGCCCCTGGGTCCCAGGTGCTGATTCGCCTATGGGGTGCGCTGCCGCCGCGGCCCTGAAGGCGAGATTGAGGGCCCTCAGGGCCTCCTTGGTGTCTCTAGCCACGGTGAGGACACCGCTGCTCCCTGTCATCTTCATCAGGTTGTAGGCTGGATGAGTTGCCGCCATGAACTGAGCAGGGCAGGGTACCCAAGGATGGTGTTGTACGGGAGGCCGATGTGAGCAATGTCGAAGTCGATAAGCTCAGTGCGGTAGTTGTCGCGGGTACCGAAGGTGACTTGGAGGCGGATCTGCCCCAGGGGGCTGGTGGAACCGGTGCCAACCCCGGAGAAGGGCTTGGTGGGACGGAGCCGGCTGTGCGACACGTGGATCCAACCGAAAGCTTCCACTGAGAGCACATTGAGGCCAGCCCCACCGTCGATGAGGGTCTTGGTTACTGCCATGTTGTAGATGGTGGGTGTGTAGAGCATCGGGAGCGTGCCTGAACCAGCGGTGGTCGCCGGATGGTCCCCTAATTCGAAGGTGAGGTCGGCCTTGGGCGCCGCCCATCCCGGAGGAGATCCCTGCTGCACAGAGGCGGCGCCCATTCGGCGGAAGAATTGCTTGACGTGGCGATTCGAGGGAGGCGTCTGTGAACCGCTGAGGAGGGCTGCAACGGCGAGGGGCGCAGGTGCTACGAAGCACACGATGAAGAGACTGCATAGCTCCTCCCAGGAGGCCACAGAAGATCCTGGTAGGTTGACCAGCCAGGCGCGTGGTACACCGGCGAGGTCCATGGGAAACTAGTTGGCCATGACCTTGTCATCGCCTCCGGCTTCCCGGACGGCCTTCTCGTACACCAGCAGGAAGGCTGCTGGATCTGCCGTGCCATCGTAGCGAGGCGGCATCTCCGACTTGAACTTGTGCGGCCACTGCACCCGTCGTAAGGCGGGGGTGAAGGCCCGGAGGCCCATGGCATCTCCATGCGCGCCCGTCGATCCAACCGGAGGGGCGATGCCTGCCATGAGAGCCAAACGGAGGGGCGAAGCAGGCGGAGAGGCGGAGCAGATGGGGAGGCAAAGCTCCGGCGCACCCCTACCTGGCACGCCAAATGTCGGATTAATGGGTTCCTGCAAACCCTTGAGAGGTTCGAACTCTGGGGTGTGCACGAAGAATACTCTCTCCCCAACTCGCTCGCTTAATGATCCCACAACCTAGCTCGACAAACCCAAAGAACAAGAGACACGGGGGTATATACTGGTTCAGGCCACCTTGCGGGGTAATACCCTACTCAAGTTGGTGGGTGGATTGCCTCGAGGGGCTGAGGATGAACTAGAACAGTGGAAGAGCAACCTCCGGAGGTGAGGTGTTCTTGAGCTCAATGAGCTGGTGGGTGTGAGGGTGATCTGAATGATCCTCTCCTGCTACGATGGTGGCTAGGTCCTATTTATAGTGGCCCTGGTCTTCTTCCAAAATGTTTAGGCGGGAAGGGATACCACAACGGCCAAGTTTGAAGGGGGAAAACTAGTACAAGCTATCCTGACAAAAGTAGTCTTCGCCTGCTAAAGGCTCTGGTGGTGACGCTGTCATGGGCTTCGCGATGACCTCTGTCCTGCCATCCTACTGGTCTTGGTCTTGTTTTACCGATATGGAAACCTTTGCCTGATGCCTCGGGACCCTGCGCCTGCGCTTGCCTCCTTGGCACCAAAGAGGAAACTGGTACACTACGCCCGCTGGCGCCCGCCTGGCCTTGGTCGTCATGGCTCACATCACGCGAACCTCGCGAGGTGCCCCCCGCAAATCCAAACGGTGAACGTGGTAAACACCACCCAAATTCCCAAACCGGACCCGACATGCACCCCTAGGGATGCCGACTTAACGGGACCAGCCGTCCCACAATATAAACTAGGGCCGGTCACCTTCAACCACACAGATCGTCCGATCAATGCCAATCAGGGCAATCCAGCCGCACTAGTCCTTGACCCAATAATTAATGGGTTCCGCCTCACACTAGTCCTTATGGACGGAGGCAGCAGTCTAAACCTGCTTTATCAGGACACAGTGTGCAAGATGGGCATCGATCATTCGATGATCAAACCCACTACAGCCACTTTCAAAGGCATTATACCAGGTGTGGAAGCCAGTTGTACAGGCTCCATTACCCTCGAGGTAGTCTTCGGATCACCAAACAATTACCGCACCGAAGAGTTAACCTTCGAAATCGTCCCCTTCTGCAGTGATTATCAGGCACTGCTCGGACGAACCACGTTCGCTCGATTTAACGCGGTGCCACATTACGCCTACCGTAAGCTCAAGATGCCCGGTCCACGTGGCGTCATGACGGTTAAGGGCAAGGCCGACCTTTCCTCCGACAGCAACAAGTACACAGCTGCCTTAACAGCAGAAACAATGAGCAGCACCTTGCAGCCGAACCTCGAGTCGACGGCCAGGCTCCTGGATACCGCCAAAGGACTTCGAACTACTTCACGGCAGCATAGCCCGGCTCATCTAGAGCTCAATTAAACACTCCGGCAAAGGCCAAGATAGGCCGCATACAGCGGCTCAACCGCTCTCCGGCACACAAACATTTCTTACATTTCATTTGCAGGCTCACTGTTGCGTTGACCAGGACGGGCAATATGGAGGCAGCCGGAACACGCGAGGGAATCCTTAGATGTTCCCACAACGACCATCCGACTATACTCCGGATTCGCACGCAACTTCGTCCTCCCTGGTCTCAGCAGGTGCCACAGTCATATTTCGTTTCCATTATTACCTATCTTATACACATCGACGTACTATTCAAATAAAATATGTGGATTTGTATGACACTTCTCTGTTGTCATTTCTTATTACAACTCTTTTTGTTGAGTGGCATCCGTACGCCGCGATATGCATTTAAACGTGCCAGGGGCTTCGTTTTACCCACAGCACGGCAATAAAGTCCGAACACCTTCGTGGAAGTTCGGCACCCCGAACTTATAGCATTATATGCATCAGCTCCGAATCATGTCTTGGGTCAATAGTTGGGTTTGCCCGGCTCCCATGTTTTGGTACCTTACGTTCCGCTATATCGGCTAAGGTAGCACTGGGAGAACTACTGCGATTGTGTCCCGGTTCTTCCGGACGAGCACCTCAGTAGAGAAAGCCGAAAACTAACTGTCATGATACGGCGAGAGCTGGTCAGCTATTCGAGAGGTCATAAATCTTTAAGGATTTCTCCCGCATAATGCCATAACCAATGCAGCATTCGATGGATCGGTTTTTTCTCCGATCAGGTGCTTATAGAGCCCCTAGTACGGTATTCCGAACACCAGGGGCTGCGCCTACCTTACTAAAGCTCCTATGGCTAAGTGAGAGTGATAAAGCCCTATAGTCCGATTGCCTGGTTCATTGTGCTGAGCACCTCCTTCGAAGGACCCAAAACTGGGATAAAGAGTGCTCAGGTTTATCCCGAACACCCCCGTACTTCTTATGTGGGGGCAGAAGCCGACGACTGGCCAACTCTCAGGTTTAACATATAAAACGGCCGCACAGGAGGGTAAACTTTTATATAACAGGAAAGAAATAGTATAAATGACCCTGTTCAGACATTTACAAAGGACGACATGATTCACATTCATGGAAATATAATGTCCTTGGTGCATAGCTCCACTGCAAGGTAGGATCCTTTAAGGACATTTTCATAATATAGTTCGGGCTTGCGATGCTCCTTCCCCTCTGGTGGCCCCTCGGTCATCAGCTTCTCAGCATCCATCTTCCCCCAGTGCACCTTTGCGTGGGTGAAGGCCATTCGCGCTCCCTCTATGCAGACCGACCGCTTGATGACATCAAGTCGGGGGCAAGCGCTTACAAGCCGCTTCACGAGCCCGAAGTAGCTGCTTGGAATCGGCTCGGCAGGCCATAGCCGGATAATCAAATCCTTTATGGCTAGTTCCGCCGCCTTATGCAGTTCGATCAGCTATTTTAGTTGATCGGAAAAAGGCACCGGATAATTCGGTGCCAAATACTGCGACCAGAAGAGCTTATCCGCAGTGTTCCTTTCTTCGGCCCGGTAGAATTGGGCGGCATCCGCTATGCTGCGGGGCAGCTCCGCAAACACCCCTGGAGAAATCCGAATTCAAAATAAGAAACATAATCTTCTCCTAAAAAATTTGCTTTACAAGGAAAAAGCCTTACCCGCTGCGATCTTCCTCGCCACTTGGATCCCCTGCAGGGTGCTTTGGGTTCCCCCCGGGCATCGCCCGCGGCCTGATGCGCCTTGGTGAGTTCAGATTCTTTCTCTGTTAAACTCTGCTCCAAGGTCTCGCATTTCTTCACGGCCTGTTGCAGCTCCTGCTCAGCTTTAATAACCCTGGCCTCGCACTTCTCACGGAGGACCTGCTCTGCGGCTGCCTTTTCCTCGGCCTTGGCCACAGCCTTCTTAAGAGCCTCAACTTCGGTCATCATCCCTAGAGAAAATCAGGGAACATATTCTATAATACTGGAAATTTGATCGCACTAAACGTGAACAAAACTTGTGAATACCCTGTTTATCTCCCAACTGCATTTTCAACTGGCCAAGTTCTTCTTTGGCCCGCTCCAGACTTTGATTCGGTCCGGAGATTTCCGCAGTATGGGAGGCAGCAGCCGCTACAGACGCCTGCTTATAACAGAAGAGAAATAGATGTCATTCAATGAGTCTTCCTGCGAACATAAATTTGATCCCCTGTCTGGTTTCTTCTTTCACCGAACAGTGTATCAGGGGCTACTATCCATACTATGACACTCTTCGAAAAACATACCTCAAAACCTTTTATAAGGCTGATATAGGCTCCATTCAGTCCACTCCCAGTAGACTGAATCTTCTCAATCACCGCACCCATAAGGGCACGGTGTTCATCGACGATGGAGGCGCTCTTCAGCGCCACCAACAAAGCATCCGACGCCTCTGGTTGGACAGAGGTTGCCGGTATACCCCCTCCAGCTGAGAGAGGCTGCCTGCTTGATTCTGGAGCCGTATTGGTCTCCGGAACTGCATCCGGCTGGGAGCCGAATTCAAGATGGCCCCCACCGTCAGCTCCCATGGGAATTTGCTCCCCCATGTGTTCGGCCCCTGAAGTTTTACCTCCAGGCGCCGCCTTCACGGTCTTTCCCTCTCCTCCTTGGCCGGGGTCCCTCTGGGACGAAGCCTCAGCGGTATTCACCTGTTCGAAGGAAGGGGCCTTCGGGAGTGTCCCGCTTTCCATAGCATATCCGAGCTCAGCGAATCCTCTGATGAGGATTGTTCGGTACGGGACCTCGTCGGACTACAAAACATATGGCTCAGGTTAAAATATTACGCCATGATGAGTCTGGACGCGTAAACGTGTTCGGACTGTATATACTCACGGGTTCACCAGGAGCTGGGCCCTGGGATCCCACGCCGGGCCGCTGTCGGCGGTGGCAGTGGACTCCTCCGGAAGAGGAGCTTTTCCCCTTTTGGGCGACTCGGCCTCCAAGTGTGTGGAGGCCGTCCTTTTCTTTCTTTCCCCCGCAGGGCATTCATCTTCTTCCTCCTCCTCGTCCTCTTCGGAGGCGGAATGGGCATCAGAGCCTTCGTATATTGTATCTGAAGTGCCGCGGTGACGAGGCCGACTCGGGTCTTCTTGGCCCCCTTCTCAGCCGTCTTCTTCGGCACCTTGTAAGGCGCCGGGACCAGCATCTTCGTCAGAAGTGGGACGGCCGGTTCTTCGGGCAGCGGGCCGGAGAATGGATCCGCTCCGCCTTCTTCGTCCAGCCCTAGGAGGATTATGGAAAACACATTAAGCGCTTCCCTTGGGTTATGCGGACATAAAATGCGATTACTTACCGAACTTGCGGGGCGTGATAGTTGGTACCCGCGGTCTTCGGCGGAGTCCGGGCATTATTTGCTAGACTTGAAAAGCACCTTCCAGATGTCCTTGTGCGAGGAGCCGAAAAGCCCTCGCAAGGTTTGGTGCTTGGCCGGATCAAATTCCCATAGATTGCAAGTCCGGTGTTGACAAGGCAGGATCCGGCGAACTAACATCACCTGGACCACATTAACGAGTTCAATGTTCTTGTCTCCCATATCTTTAATGCGCATTTGGAGCACCGACAATTCGTCGGACAAGGACCAGTTCAGGCCCTTCTTGACCCAGGATGTAAGCCGCAGGGGGGCACCGGATCGAAACTCGGGAGTAGTGACCCATTCTGTGTCGCGCGGCTCGGTAATGTAAAACCACTGCTGTTGCCACTACTTGACGGAATCGTTAAAGGTGTCTGTTGGCCATGTAACGTTGGGCATATTGCTCACCATAGCGCCCCCGCACTCGGCATGCTCGCCACCCACTACCTTGGGCTTCACATTAAAAATCTTCAGCCATAAGCCAAAATGTGGCGAGATGCGGAGAAAAGCCTCGCACACGACAATGAATGTCGAGATGTTGAGGAAGGAATTAGGGGACATATCGTGAAGATCGATCCCATAATAATACATGATGCCGCGAACGAACGGGTGGAGGGGAAACCCTAGCCCGCGGACAAAGTGAGGGAAGAATACAACCCTCTCGTGGGGTTTTGGGGTGGGGACGGTCTGTCCCGCCGTTGGGAGACGATGGCTGATTTTCTTGGCCAAATACCCGGCCTCCCGAAGCTTTTTAATATCCTTCTCCCGGACGGTAGAGGCCATCCATTTGCCTCCTACTCCGGATTCGGACATTTTCGGGAAGCCTTTGTGGGCAGAGAAGATGAACGCTTGGGCGCTGGAGCTTGGGCGGAGGGGAATGGATCGGGAAGAAGAAAGCGTGGGTGCGAAAGGGAGTCCTTATCCCCTTATAAAGGTAGCAGGGATTCTGCGCCTCCCCACTTGCCTGGTAAAACTGCTTATTCCCCAAGCGTCGTAATTGATGGCGTGGTTGGGTTACCCACACCCGTATTGATGATAATCCCGTGATAAGGGGACACGATCTCTGCTTCGACAAGACGTGCCAAGAAAACCGCCTCGCAATATGTGCAGTGGCTGGTTGAGAAAAACGGTTCGAATAATGACCGGGCCGTAGTGTGATGTCATGTTGCAGAATGTGTCAGCAGATTAGATTTGTGGAAATATTATTCTCTCTACGGTGGTATGTGGAACTTGTTTTGCAGAGCCGGACACTATCCTTGTGTTCGAAATTTTCCATGGAGTATTCGGAGGAGGAACCCGCCTTGCAATGCCGAAGAAAATCTGCGCGCCGGACTCCTCATCATTGAAGCCTGGTTCAGGGGCTACTAAGGGAGTCCTGGATTAGGGGGTCCTCGGACAGCCGGACTATATACTTTAGCCGGACTGTTGGACTATGCAGATACAAGATTGAAGACTTCGTCCCGTGTCCGGATGGGACTCTCCTTGGCGTGGAAGGCAAGCTTGGCAATACGGATATGTAGATCTCCTCCCTTGTAACCGACTCTATGTAACCCTAGCCCCCTCCGGTGTCTATATAAACCGGAGGGTTTAGTCCGTAGGACAACAACAATCATACCATAGGCTAGCTTCTAGGGTTTAGCCTCTACGATCTCGTGGTAGATCAACTCTTGTAATACTCATATATAAAGATCAATCAAGCAGGAAGTAGGGTATTACTTCCATCGAGAGGGCCCGAACCTGGGTAAACATCGTGTCCCCCGCCTCCTGTTACCATCCGCCTTAGACGCACAGTATGGGACCCCCTACCCGAGATCCGCCGGTTTTGACACCGACACCCCGCCGCCTGCGATGCCGGCACCCCTCCTGTCGGCTGCCCGCTGTCTGCCGCCGCTCCATCGCCTCTCCCTCGCCGTCGCCGAACGCTGCCACCTCACCGCGCCGTCGCCGGACCTCGACACCTTCACCAGCTCGCCGGACCGCCGCCTTCTCGTCCCCTCCACGCCGGCCGCCCCGAACTTCGCCGACCGAACCCCTGCACCGGGGGTATGACCCCATCTCCCCCTACCCCTTTCCCTAGTTCATCCGCCGGTGCCGCCCCGTACTGCTGCCTGCCGTGCTCCCGGCCTCGCTGCGCCTACGCGCCACGCGCGCGCGCGAGCCCGCGCCCGATCGCGCCTCGCCCCGCGGCCATCTCCGCCTTCGCCCCGCCGCGCCGAGTTACGGCCTCCGCCGGCGCCCCCTGTTGCCCTGTTCGGGTGCACGGACGCCCACGCCCGTAACGCCCCTGCGCCCGTTACCCCGCGTGGCCTCCTGGGCCACTTACCAGTGGGGCCCGCCCCTATTAAAAAAGAACAAAAACAAATATGTATAAAAAATTAATTAATTAATTATTTAATCCTGTTAATTAACCCTAATTAATTATGTTTAATTAATCTAATTGCATATTAGTCTAATTAACCATGTTTAGTTAAAATGTGTCTATGACAGACGGTCCCACTGCCCTGTTTGACCAGTCAATGGTCAACGTTGACTGATGACATAATGCTGATGTCATGGTGATGCAGTATTCACCTTTTAGTTTTTAATAATATTAGAAACCAATTAAAACTTTGAAAATCATATAAAATAATCCGTAACTCAGATGAAAAAGTTTTGTACATGAAAGTTGCTCAAAATGACGAGACGAATCCAAATACGTTGTCCGTTCGTCTGTCGCATGCCCCTAGCATAGCGAACATGCAACCTTTCCCCTCCGTTTCATCTGTCCGGAAATGCCAAACTTCGGGAAAGCTTTCCTGGATGTTTCTTGCTTCGCCGGCAGCGTGTAGTGCCAGGTTAGAACACGCCTAGTGCTGCTTATTGTTTTGTCATGCACTTGTTTGCTCTGTATTTACTGTTTCTTCCCCCTCTTCTCTCTGGTAGACCCCGAGACCGCTGCTGATGCCCCTGTGATCGACTACGTCGACGACAACCCCTCCTTCACGCTTGAGTAACCAGGCAAGCCCCCCCTTTTGATCATCCCGATATCACCCATTCCATTCTCTCATGCTTGCATTAGATTTTGCTACTATATTTGATTGCTCCTATTCTGATGCATAGCCTGCTTTTGTACCTGCTATTGTTACCTACCTGCTTCTCCTAAACTGCTTAGTATAGGTTGTATAGTGATCCATCAGTGACCCCCACCTTGTCCTTGTTGCCCCTGCTTCATCATCGACAACTCGATCAACGTGATTGACAACCAGAGCCAGACACCTTACATCACATCACGCCCCTTTTGTTGCTCGACTCTGCAGAACTACTATCGAGTGCCGAGGGTGATCCCTCATAACACACTCCTGATGATAATTCTGTAGTGTAGCTATTCGGTCATGGTCATCGAGGGTGATTTCGTCTTTCACCATTCCCGATACGGCTCTGTCGTTCAACACCTCAAGTGTGAACCTCGAGGGTGGTCCCTCTTACGTTCACCTTGATGATTACATCGAGTGGAATCCTCCGAGGGTGATTCCTTGGGTTTTCCCCTTGATGTTTGGACACACGGTTACCTTGACTTTACTGGAGACCTTGGTGAAAGTCGGGCGGGCCCGGAGATCACCCGCAAGATGGTTACGAGGCACGGCCGGGCTGGCAGGCCGCCCCCGAGTGGGCTGGGCTAGCCTTTGCCGTATTTCCTCGAGACGGGGCGACGGGGTCACATTATCGTGAGTCTCTGCTCGTCTCCACGAGCCCCCAATGCACTAACAGGTTTGGGTATTTGTTCTGAGTTGGCCTTTGGCCTTTACGCACTAACCACCACGCGAGAATAGATATGGGCCTCGACGTCGTGGTATCAGCCGAAGCTTTGTCAGACGTCCAGTTCAGCATTGCGGCATGGCTGTGCCGGCACCATCCTGTAGTGGTGGAGCCTGGTCCGCCCTGCTCGCAACGACCCGGAGTGCAACGGGCGATGGGCCCAGACCCCGGAGTGCTTAGGATGTAGACCGGCGGGGACCTCTCTGCTGAGCCTAGGTAGGGCTGCGACGTGCTGATCTTCCGAGGCCGTGCATTGACCCAGAAAAGTATGTCCGGCCAGAGTGATCGAGTGTGTTCGAAAACGTGGTGCACCCCTGCAGGGAAGATCTTTATTCGAATACCGTGTCCACGGTAATGCACGTTCAGACTTATATCTTGATCTATTACAACTAGAAATGGATACTTAAGATATGTGGCTCCGGGATTGCTTTCTCGCAGGGAGTCGAGGAAGGATCTCTAGGCATTATTGCTACAACATGCTTGTTAATATAAAATGCTATTCTTTACTCTTCTTTATGCTGCAAGATGCTTGGAGCTACTTGAAGATGCTAGTCTTCGATAGGCTAGGACTCCCCCCCTATTCTGGCATTCTGCAGTTCAGTCCACAGATACAACCCTTTCATTTGATACCAATGCATACTTAGTTTAGATCTGATGCTTGCGAGTACTTTGGATGAGTACTCACGGTTGCTTTGCTACCCCTTTTCCCCCTTCCTTCTTATTTCCGGTTGATGCAACCAGATGGTGGATCCCTGGAGCCAGAAGCCACCGCTGACGGATACTACTACGTGGAGACCGTCGACGACCAGGAGTAGTTAGGAGGTCCCAGGCAGGAGGCCTTGCCTCTTCGATCGTTGATGTTTGTGCTAGCCTTCTTACTTGTTTAACTTATGTCTGTACTCATATATTATTGCTTCCGCTGACTCTTGTGTATCAAGCTTGTATTCGAGCCCTCGAGGCCCCTGGCTTGTAATATGAAGCTTGTATTATTTTAATTTGTGTCTAGATTTGTGTTGTGATATCTTCCCGTGAGTCCCTGATCTTGATCGTACACATTTGCATGTATGATTAGTGCACGGTTGAATCGGGGGTGTCACAAGTTGGTATCAGAGCCGACTGCCTATAGGATCCCCCTTTCGAACTTCTTGGCCGAAGTTGAGTCTAGTATTTGAAAAACTGATTTACTAACATGGCTGTGAGGCTTACGGGCCCACGTCGCCAATTGGGTGGTATTAGGATCTTTTACTCCTCGACCTTTACTCTAGGACTCTGATCTCTCTTCTATTCGGGTTAAATGATTTTGCTAACTCTGTCCTAGGTTCTCATGATCACATCCATCCGGAGATTTGTATTACGCCTTTCTTGAATTGGGAGCCAGGATCTGCTTCACATTGTTCACGGGCCGCAGGATCCTTTTATCGAGGGCACCCTGCGTCGTCCCCTGCAGATTCCTCGCTCTAGTGGTTTTCTCTGACGTGGATGTAGCCTTTGCTATGTCTCGTTGTTGTATCCTTCCATCGCGTGCCAGCGTGCCGCCTAGTATGTCTAGGATGATTCTCTTGTCTGAACTCATACTAACAACGTGTAAATGGCTCTGTATATGTATATGTATGTCTTTAATGACTACTGCTTTGTACATACTGCGCCTTTGCTCATTGTTCAAGTTACATCATGAATGACTCCATACACCTGCTCCATCCTCTTGTTAAAGCTACTCCCTGATGTTTTTAGCTGGATGGCTGACGATCCTCCACCTCCACCTTATATTGCCGCAATGATGCAACAGTTTGAGCTGAATCGTCAGTTTATGACTGGGGTAATGGCCCAGTTTCCAAACCAGAATGCTCATCAATAGCCTGCCCCAATAACACTGCCAGAATTCGTGTGCCTCAACCCATCCATTTTCCGCAACTCCACCAATCCTATGGATGCTGATGATTGGCTTCGTGACATCCTGTTTGACATGGAGTCAGCTAATGTTGCCCCTGCCAGTTACGTCACCTTTGCGACATTTCACCTGAAGGGTTCGGCTGCTCAATGGTGGGAAAGCCACAGGGGTATGTTGCCTGCAGAGACTATAACCACTTGGCAGGAATTTCAGTTAGCCTTCCGTGCACGACAAATTCCTCAAGGTCTGATGGACCAGAAGAAGAAGGAGTTCCGCAAACTCTCACAAGGCACAATGACTGTGGATGAATATCAGAGGAAATTCTGAATTATCTCGCTATGTTGCGGATGACGTCTGCACTAACGCTCGCAAGCAGGAGAAATTCCGTGAAGGACTGCGTCCCAATATAAAGCTCACACTTGTCGCTCATGATTGCGCAGACTTTGCGACGCTTGTCAGCCAAGCTTTCCGAACTGAAACCTGTCTGACTGAGTACCAGGAGTCGCTCAAGCGTACTCGAGATGTTGGCCCATCCTCGAGTCAGCCTGCTCAAAAACGTCGAGTTTGGATCCCACACAATGTTCATCACCGACCTGCTCCAACACCAAGGCCGTCTTATGTTGCACCTCATCTGCCTCCGTTGCCAAGACAGCTAACGATTCAAGGTGGACAGGCTAATGTTGTAGCTCCTCCCCATAATGATGGTTTATGCCGCAAGTGTGGTCAGCCAGGGCACCGTGCTTTCAACTGTCGCCAGGGTCAGCCGCAAAATGCTTCACGTCCTCCTGTTAGCCGTAGGAAGGGCCGTCGAAACCATCCTAGCAGAAATTCTAGTGCCAGTCCGCCTGCTACAAGTGGTGGTCAAGTCACCCATATCAAGATTGAAGAAGCTTGTGAGTCCCCAAAAATCGTGATGGGTACCCTCTGTGTTAATTCAGTGCAAGCTTCTGTTCTTTTCGATTCAGGAGCATCACAAGCTTTTGTGTCCCATCAATTTGCTCAGTTACATGGGCTAGGCATGGAAGAATTACCCACTCCTTTAGCGGTTCAATCTCCGGGATCCAAGTGGCAAACCAAAATGATAAGCCCTCACAACCAAATCGAGATTGGAGGTCTACTTTTTCTGGCTTCTCTCATTGTGCTCGGACCTTCCAACATAGACATCATTCTTGGTATGGATTGGTTGACATCCCATAATGCTAAGATCGCCTGTGCCGCCAAGACAGTACAGCTCACTCATACTTCTGGCCAGTTGAACAACTACTCAACTCAGATGGTCCAGGATGCCGAGAATCAGATATATGTTCTAAATGCATTGAATGCTTCACCTCTCGAGGGAATAGAGAACATTCCAGTCGTTCATGATTTTGAAGATGTCTTTCCAGAAGAACTTCCAGGAATACCCCTTGCTAGAGTTGTCGAATTCGTCATAGACTTGAAACCGGGCACAACTCCTATTGCCAAGCGACCCTACAAGATGCCGCCGCATGAACTCCTTGAGCTCAAGGAGGAAATCGACACTTCACTTCGTCAGGGTTTTATCCGTCCAAGTTCCTCTGCTTGGGGAGCACCTTCTCTCTTTGTCAAGAAGAAGGATGGAACTAATCGTTTGGTCCAATATTACCGACCTATCAACTAGGCAACAATTCAGAACAAGTACCCGCTTCCCAGAATCAACGATCTGTATGAACAACTTGCTGGTTCCTCAGTATTCTCAAAACTTGATTTGAGGTTGGGTTACCACCAGATTCGGGTTCATGAAGAGGGTATTCCCAAGACCGCCTTCGTTACTCGCTTGGTTCATACGAGTACACCGTCATGTCCTTTGGTTTGACAAATGCTCCAGCGACATTCTCTCGTTTGATGAACTATATATTCATGGAATACCTCGACAAGTTCGTCGTGGTTTATCTAGATGATATGCTTGTATATTCCAAGAACAAAGAAGAGCATGCTGAACATCTTCGACTTGTTCTGGAAAAGCTTCGAGAACATCAACTATATGCTAAGTATTCCAAGTGTGAATTCTGGCTACCCGAAGTGACCTACCTTGGGCATGTCATCTCCAAGGATGGTATTGCCATCAACCCCGAGCGAGTTCAGGCTATTCTCGACTGGACTCCTCCGAAGAATGTCAAACAAGTCAGAAGTTTTCTCGGACTCGCCAGCTATTGTCCTCGATTTGTTGAGAACTTCTCCAAGATCGCCAAGCCCCTGACTGGTTTGCTTCACAAGGGCGTCAAGTTCGAGTGGACAGAAAAATGTCATGAAAGTTTTCAGACACTCAAGGACAAGCTGACTTCTGCCCCAGTGCTTGCTCCTCCCGATACTAAGAAGGATTTCGTCATTTATTGCGACGCTTCACGACAAGGATTAGGCTATGTCCTAATGCAAGAGCACAGAGTGATTGCCTATGCCTCTCGTCAGTTGCGCCCACACGAAGAGAACTATCCAGTTCATGACCTCAAGCTTGCTGTTGTCATTCATGCACTAAAACAGTGGCGACAATACCTTCTCGGTAATCATTGTGAGATCTTCACCGACCACCAAAGTCTGAAGTATCTGTTTACCCAGCCAGACCTGAACCTCCGTCAACAGAGATGGATGGAGATGGTAGCAGATTTTGACTTGGGTATTTCCTATACACCAGGCAAGGCTAATGTAATGGCTGATGCTTTGAGCCGTAAGTCATATTGCAACCATCTCGAGGTTCGCAAACTTCAGCCCTCGCTTGTTGAAGAATTCAGGAAGCTGAACCTCCATATTGTTCCTCCGGGTGCACTCGCTCCCCCTCCTAAGGAGTTTCGCAAGATGAACCTCCGTGTTGTTTCCCAGGGTTCCCTCAATACCCTGGCTGTCGAACTAGATCTCTTGGACTGCATCAAGAGAATGCAGGGATATGACTCTCAAGTTGAGAAGATTGAACACTACCTCGCAGAAGGAAAGCCCTCATTCTTCACTGTTGCTGATGATGGCACTTTGTACTTCAAAGGCTGCCTAGTGGTGCCGTGTAAGGAGAAAAACCTGGATATGACTCGGGAAGTTATGAAAGAAGCTCATGACACTCCGTTGTCTATTCATCCCGGTAGTACCAAGATGTACCAAGACATTCGTCGGAGATTCTGGTGGTCAAACATGAAGCAAGACATTGCTCGTTATGTTGCTGAATGTGACGTTTGTCGTCGTATCAAAGCAGAACATGAAAGGCCTGCTGGAACTCTGCAACCTATCTCTATTCCTGAATGGAAATGGGACCACGTTGAAATGGACTTCGTTACTGGTTTTCCCAAATCGTAGAAGGGTAATGATGCTATACTTGTCATCATTGACCGACTTTCCAAACTTGCACTTTTCTGGCCGTCAAAGAAACCATCACTGCTAGTCAGTTGGCAACTCTCTATATGTCCAGAATTTTTTCACTTCACGGTATTCCGCTGGTAATCAGCTTAGACCGTGGCATCTTATTCACTTCAAGATTCTGGGCAAGTTTCCAAGAAGCTATGGGAACTCATCTATCTTTCAGCACTGCATTTCACCCCCAGTCACAGGGACAAGTTGAACGCGTCAATCAAGTTCTCGAAGACATGCTTCGAGCTTGTGTCATTTCCTTTGGCAAGAAATGGGAGGAATCTCTCCCGTACGCAGAGTTCAACTACAACAATAGCTATCAAGCTAGTCTGAAGATGGCCCCATTCAAAGTGTTATATGGACGAAAGTGCCGAACCCCTCTGAACTGGTCAGAAACTGGGGAACGTCCACTCTTTGGTCCGGATATTATCCAACACGCCGAAGAACAAGTCCACGTCATTCGCGAGAATCTCAAGACTGTTCAGTCACGTCAAAAGAGTAATTATGAACGTCATCATAAAGACATGGTCTATCAACCTGGCGAAAAGGCTTACCTTCGAGTCACACCAATGAAGGGTGCACACCGCTTCGGGATCAAGGGCAAGCTAGCTCCTCGCTATATTGGTCCTTTCACTATTCTCGAGAGGCGTGGAAAAGTGGCATACCAACTGGAGCTGTCGTCGAATCTTTCTCAGGTTCATGATGTGTTCCACGTGTCACAACTCCGCCGCTGCTTCAAGGACCCAATCCGATCAGTGGACCATGAAGTGCTTGAGTTGCAACAAGACCTCTCCTATAAAGAGCATCCGGTTCGCATTCTCGACCAAGCTGAACGCCGCACAAGTCAGAAGGCGATCAAGTTCCTCAAGGTCCAGTGGGCACATCACTCTGAAGACGAAGCCACTTGGGAACGTGAGGATTGTCTTCGTGATGAGTACCCCGAACTGTTTCCTTCTACCTCCTAAATCTCGGAATGAGATTTCTTGTAGTGGAGGAGAATTGTAACGCCCGGATAGTTAAGCTACAGTAATCCTCTGCTAATGATGCCACATCATCACTTTACTATTGCTAATCCTCGCTTGATTCAAATTCAAATTCAAATTTAAGTCCAAAATTCAAAGTTCACAAACATGGAAACTAAAATGTTGATCATGTGACAAATATTCACTTCTTAATTTTGGTGGTGAACCAACATTTTGTAAAGTGTTTTAGTGCGCTAACATAAATAAAACAGTAAAAGAAAACACAAAAGGTTAAAGTTCAAATAAAAACAGAAAACAAAAACCCCCTTCCCTCGTGGGCCTCGTGGCCCAGCTGGCCATTCCACCAGCCCAACCCCAGGCCGGTCCACACCTTAGCCTACATACCCCCATGCCCTCCCGAACCCTAACCGCACCTGCTCCCAGACCCCCACCACGACCCCCACTCTTCCCCCGATCTTGCCTCCCTCTCACCCCCGATTTGTATCGGGGCAGCGTGCCCCCGCGTCGCCCCGTCGCCACATCGTTGCCGCCCGAGGGACCCCCCACTGCCCATTGCCTCCCCTCTCCTCCTATGCCCCCCGATTGGATTGGGGGGATCGAGCCGCACCCCGCCGCCTGCGATGCTGGCGCCCCTCCTGCCGGCTGCCTGCTGTCTGCCGCCACTCCATCGCCTCTCTCTCACCGTCGCCGAACGCTGCCACCTCACCGCGTCGTCGCCGGACCTCGACACCTTCACCAGCTCGTCGGACCGCCGCCTCCTCGTCCCCTCCACGCCGGCCACCCCAAACTTTGCCGACCGAACCCCTGCACCAGGGGTATGACCCCATCTACCCCTACCCCCTTTCCCTAGTTCGTCCACGCCGGTGCCGCCCCGTACTGCTGCCTGTCGTGCTCCCGGCCTCGCCGCGCCTACGCGCCAAGCGCGCGCGCGAGCCCGCGTCCGATCGCGCCTCGCCCCGCGGCCATCTCCGCCATCGCCCCGCCGCGCCGGGCTACGGCCTCCGCCGGCGCCCCCTGTTGCCCTGTTCGGGTGCACGGGCGCCCATGCCCGCAACGCCCCTGCGCCCGTTAACCCGCGTGGCCTCCTGAGCCACTTACCAGTGGGGCCTTCCCCTATTAAAAAAGAACAAAAAGAAATATGTATAAAAATAATAATTTAATTAATTAATTAATCCTATTAATTAACCCTAATTAATTGTGATTAATTAATCTAATTGCATATTAGTCTAATTAACCCTGTTTAGTTAAAATGTGTCTATGACAGACGGCCCCACTGCCCTGTTTGACCAGTCAATGGTCAACGTTGACTGATGATGTCATGCTGACGTCATGGTGATGCAGTATTCACCTTTTAGTTTTTAATAATATTAGAAACCAATTAAAACTTTGAAAATCATATAAAATAATCTGTAACTCGGATGAAAATGTTTTCTACATGAAAGTTGCTCAGAACGACGAGACGAATCCGAATACGTGGTCTGTTCGTCTGTCGCATGCCCCTGGCATAGCGAACATGCAACCTTTCCCCTCCGTTTCATCTGTCCGGAAATGCCAAACTTCGGGAAAGCTTTCCTGGATGTTTCTCGCTTCGCCGGTAGCGTGTAGTGCCGCGTTAGAACACGCCTAGTGCTGCTTATTGTTTTGTCATGCACTTGTGTGCTCTGTATTTACTATTTCTTCCCCCTCTTCTCTCCGGTAGACCCCGAGACCGCTGCCGATGCCCCTGTGATCGACTACGTCAACGACGACCCCTCCTTCTCGCCTGACTAACCAGGCAAGCCCCCCCTTTTGATCATCCCGATATTGCCCATTCCATTCTCTCATGCTTGCATGAGATTTTGCTACTTTATTTGATTGCTCCTATTCTGATGCATAGCCTGCTTTTGCACCTGCTATTGTTACCTACCTGCTTCTCCTAAACTGCTTAGTATAGGTTGGATAGTGATCCATCAGTGACCCCCCACCTTGTCCTTGTTGCCCCTGCTTCATCATCGACAACTCGATCAACGTGATCGACGACCAGAGCCCGACACCTTACATCGCATCACGCCCCTTTTGTTGCTCGACTCTGCAGAACTACTATCGAGTGCCGGGGGTGATCCCTCATAACGCACTCCTGATGATAATTCTGTAGTGTAGCTATTCGGTCGTGGTCATCGAGGGTGATTTCCTCTTTCACCATTCCCGATACGGCTCTGTCGTTCAACACCTCAAGTGTGAACCTCGAGGGTGGTCCCTCTTACGTTCACCTTGATGATTACATCGGGTGGAATCCTCCGAGGGTGATTCCTTGGGTTTTCCCCTTGATGTTTGGACACACTGTTACCTTGACTTTACTGGAGACCTTGGTGAAAGTCGGGCGGGCCCGGAGATCACCCGCAAGATGGTTACGAGGCACGGCCGGGCTGGCAGGCCGCCCCCGAGTGGCCTGGGCTAGCCTTTGCCGTATTTCCTCGAGACGGGGCGACGGGGTCACATTATCGTGAGTCTCTGCTCGTCTCCACGAGCCCCCAATGCACTAACAGGTTTGGGTATTTGTTCTGAGTTGGCCTTTGGCCTTTACGCACTAACCACCACGCGAGAATAGATATGGGCCTCGACGTCGTGGTATCAGCCGAAGCTTTGTCAGACGTCCAGTTCAGCATTGCGGCACGGCTGGGCCGGCACCATCCTGTAGTGGTGGAGCCTGGTCCGCCCTGCTCGCAACGACCCGGAGTGCAACGGGCGATGGGCCCAGACCCCGGAGTGCTTGGGATGTAGACCGGCGGGGACCTCTCTGCTGAGCCTAGGTAGGGCTGCGACGTGTTGATCTTGCGAGGCCGAGCATTGACCCAGAAAAGTGTGTCCGGCCAGAGTGATCGAGCGTGTTGGAAAACATGGTGCACCCCTGCAGGGAAGATCTTTATTCGAATACCGTGTCCATGGTAATGGACGTTCAGACTTCTATCTTGATCTATTACAACTAGAAATGGATACTTAAGATATGTGGCTCCGGGATTGCTTTCTCGCAGGGAGTCGAGGAAGGATCTCTGGGCATTATTGCTACAACATGCTTGTTAATATAAAATGCTATTCTTTACTCTTCTTTATGCTGCAAGATGCTTGGAGCTGCTTGAAGATGCTAGTCTTCGATTGGCTAGGACCCCCCCTATTCTGGCATTCTGCAGTTCAGTCCACAGATACAACCCTTTCATTTGATACATATGCATACTTAGTTTAGATCTGATGCTTGCGAGTACTTTGGATGAGTACTCACGATTGCTTTGCTACCCCTTTTCCCCCTTCCTTCTTCTTTCCGGTTGATGCAACCAGATGGTGGATCCCTGGAGCCAGAAGCCACCGCTGACGGATACTACTACGTGGAGAGCGCCGACGACCAGGAGTAGTTAGGAGGTCCCAGGCAGGAGGCCTTGCCTCTTCTATCATTGATGTTTGTGCTAGCCTTCTTAAGGCATCCTTATTTAACTTATGTATGTACTCAGATATTGTTGCTTCCGCTGACTCTTGTGTATCGAGCTTGTATTCGAGCCCTCGAGGCCCCTGGCTTGTAATATGAAGCTTGTATTATTTTAATTTTTGTCTAGAGTTGTGTTGTGATATCTTCCCGTGAGTCCCTGATCTTGATCGTACACATTTGCGTGTATGATTAGTGTACGGTCAAATCGGGGGCGTCACAGTATACTATAAGACTAGACACAGTGGGAGTAACTTCAGCAGTAACATCGAGTCCAACTCAGCAAATTTGCTTATGTGGCAATGAGTTAATGAGAGAGGTAGTTTGAGTAACTTAGTTAGTTACTGTAACATCACATGTCCAAGTGCAATATGACTTTATAACCTAATAAATGAAGATTTGCATGTTACCACACTTATGTTACTACCCACTATGCGAAGAGGCTTCCTATATCAGCAAGCACCAGCTTCCCTACTGATTGCTCATCGAATAGAACTCCCAAGTTAATTGTGTTGAGGCTGGAATAGTCATCAGATGGGTGACCTAATGGGAAGTGGAATCGATGTTAAACTAATGGGATGGGTTACTATAAACCTTTAATTGGCTTTAATGTATATAGTGCTCCGTCCTATCAGTTGAACCTCGAGGTCTTTGTTTTGTTACTTTTGACATTTTTTATTTTTTAAACACATGTTAATCGAAGGTCTATCTCATTACTTTTTGATAATTTTTTTAACACATGTTAATTGGCTTGAAAGAAGGTTTATCGTGTTACTTCACGACATCTTTCCAAAAAAAGTGATATGACTTTTGTCAACCTATAAGGAACGTATGCCAAATTAACCTCGAGGTACTTGTTCTCAAATTAACCTCTCGGTCTCGCAGGAGTACTTGTTTTTTCAACACATGTTAATCGAAGGTCTATCGCGTTACTTTTTGATAATTTTTGTTTTTTGAACACATGTTAATTGGCTTGAAAGAAGGTCTATCGTGTTACTTCACGACATATTTCCAAAAAAAGTGATATGACTTTTGTCAACCTATAAGGCATGTCTATCAAATTAACCTCAAGGTACTTGTTCTGAAATTAACCTCTGGGTCTTGCAGGAGTACTTGTTTTTTGGACACATGTTAATCGAAGGTCTATCATGTTACTTTTTGATAATTTTTGTTTTTTGAACACGTGTTAATTGGCTTGAAAGAAGGTCTATCGTGTTACTTCACGACATCTTTCCAAAAAAAGTGACATGACTTTTGTCAACCTATAGGCATGTCTGTCAAATTAACCTCGAGGTACTTGTTCTCAAAATAACCTTTGGGCCTTGCAAGAGTGCTGCAATGTGTTAGCTTCAATTGCAAGATGAGCCAGCAAGCTAGCAGTGAAGTTGCCAACATGCTCAAAGTGCACGCAACATTGAGTAGAAAGAGGCATGCGCAGGAAATTAATGTGTGATTAGGGAGGCCTTTGCTCAAAGAGAAAGTGTATATATGGTACAGTCGGCAGACTATAAGGACGAGGAGCGAGAAGCAATATGGGCTGCTGGATATACTATAACTAGGTGTCCCACGGAGGTAACATTCAAAGTTATTCTCACACTATAGAATGGTATAGGAATGTGGAGAGATTTGGTTGATTTTATATCGCTGAATAATATAAAATATTATGAGTGCAGACGCTCCACCGCGAGGTTCCTTCCTCCTTCTCGGTCGTCGGGAATCTATGTTCTTCCACTCTTTTTTTACGTGAGCTTTGTTCATCCTTTTGCCAACACGCGAGACATATAGCATCAAGGTGCACATGTCATGCAAGAAAATGGAGATAATCAGATAAGCAGTGCGTAAGTGAGTCGTGGACTTCGATGGCACCTACTAGGCCATATTTTTTCTCCTCGATGGCACATGAATAGTGCATGTACTCAACAACGAAGCACGGGATGGTAGCCATGACATGGTCATCCCTTTTTTGGAGAGAGTACGTACTAAATAACTTTGATGTGTCCCGTCAACTCACAGAACAACGAGAAGCTTGCTTACTACGCCTTCTCCCTCGCTAACGCGTGCGCGGTGGCTCGCATCACGAGGAGAAACTTTTGCTTAGGGAATCTTCAATGGTTGTAAGATAGTTGTTGGTAGACTTTGCCACATAGGATTTTTAACGATGTGTCATACAATAAATGAGGGAGGAGAGGAAGGTTGTATGTACCTGAACCAACACCCCTTGCACAAGCTCCAATGTAGAATGAGAGAGCACCTTATTTATTATCTCACATCCTATTGGGAAAACTAGATACAATCCATTGGAGTTTTTGTATGTTAAGGTGTTGGTTGATCACATGGCATATTTTACCAACAAGCTAACATACAAACTGTTGGAGATGCCCTTAGCGGTGGATGTGCAGTAGTTCATTTGGTGTCAGATTGCCATAAGTACTACTGTAGTACCATCATTATTGTTCAACTTCCGGAAGAGGCGAAGAGCCAAGCGCAAGGTCACCTACTAACCTAGTACAGTATACTATAGCCAAAGCTGGTCCACCTTTTTAGAGCATGGTTAATTAATATAGGTGGCTCTTGCAGCGGCACATCATTTAGAGCAAGTACTACTCTCTTTGTAGGAACTTAAAACGCAGGAATAGGAAAAATAAAGGATTGGAGTGGTATGTCCACTTGAATCCCATAGCATTAACACAGTGTTCCCCTAAAAAACAGAGTGTTTGACACAGGAAAAACAAAGGAAGTGAAAAAAAGTTGGAGTGGATGCTAGATTGCCAATTAACACATGATTACATAGGAAAAAAATCCTATAGCATTCTATCCTATGAATCAAATGACCAATGTAGGGAGCACAGTGCTGCCTCCCATCGACCTCCTCTGTAGGAGTTTTCTTCTAGTAGTGGCAGAGCTTAGGCCAAGGACACATTTGATTTTCAAGTAGGGCTCGATTAACTCAACTATGTCTCTCTAGCGCCCACCTGCAAATGAGCGCCACCGTGAGCTGCGCGACAATGATAGAGGCTCTGGGAGGACCAGAGGCAGGCGGGCGATGAGGTAGCCCGACGACCCCTTGAGCTTGAAAGGCACCCGCATGATCTCCTCTCCTCATAGGGAAGGTCGGGATCCATTGGGTACATCTCCGACGACATCCACGGCTTCCGATGGCGTCGTTGCCATTTCATTAGTGTAAATAATTAGTCAACTCCTAGTCAACAATCAAAACCGCCTAAAATCTAACACGTGAACACTAAAACTGCTCAAGGGTGAGGAGGGAGTAGTATACTGTACTAGGTTAGTAGGTGACCTTGCGCTTGGCTCTTCGCCTCTTCCCGAAGTCGAAAAATAATGATGGTACTATAGTAGTACTTCTGGCAATCTGACACCAAATGAACTGCTGCACATCCACCGCTTGTAAGCAAAAGTTTCTCCTCGTGCTGCGAGCCACCACGCACGTGTTGGCGAGGGAGAAGGCATAGTAAGCAAGCTTCTCGTCGTTATGCGAGTTGACAGGACACATCAAAGTTATTTAGTACATACTCTCTCAAAAAAAGGGCTGACCATGTCATGGCTACCATCCCGTGCTCCGTCGTTGAGTAGTGCACTATTCACGTGCCATCGAGGAGAAACAAATATTGCGTAGTAGGTGCCATCGAAGTGCATGACTCACTTATGCACTGCTTATCTGATCTCCATTTTCTTGCATGACATGTGCACCTTGATGCTAGATGTCTCGCATGTTGGCAAAAGGATGAACAAAGCTCACGTCAAAAAAAGAGTGGAAGAACATAGATTCCTGACGGCCGAGAAGGAGCAAGGAACCTCGCGGTGGAGCGTCTGCAAGGAATCTCGCGCGTTTTCTCCTGTTTTTTGCCGCCTGCCCACCTATAGAACCGCCTCAGACTGGCCAATTCCTCTCCAAACACCTAGGGAGGCGGTTGAACCGAACAAGTCTATCTTTGTAGGAACTTAAAACGCAGGAATAGGAAAATGAGATATATACACCGGCGGTCACTGAAGTTGAGGCCGAAGCACACTTCGGTCATCGGACTTCAGAATATGCTCAATAAAGTCACTGAATACGAGTTGTGATGATTGTACGGTCATTGGTTCATAGTATAGCTCGGTATCCTATCTGTATGGCACTTGTTGACTGGTCAAACAGTCTATGTGGCGCCTAGTACAGCATGTCCTCTCTTTGCCTTGTGGTTCCACACGTCAGTTAGCGGAATAAACAAATAAAAGAACATGAAACTGTTTGCTAACCACTAGAGACGATACATCAGGATGCTAAGTTGAAGATATTTTATATTGATAACCACGCAAGTAGCCACGCATGTACAAGACGCATGCAGCCACGCATGTACACATGCCAACGCACTAACTCATGCACATAGCGCACAACATAGAGCACACAATGCACATACACAACACATGCATGCACACCCACTCGGCCGCAGAATGCACGTGAATAACACATGCATGCGCACACACTCGGCTGCATGGAGGCTGGATGAACAGCAGCCGGTGGAGGCTGGATGAACAGTAGCTGGTGGAGGCTGTTCATCCATGCAGCCGAGTGGATGAGCAGCCTCCACGGGGTCCTGTTCATCTGCGGTGATGTCCGGTTCATCGTGCTACGGCAAAGCTCGCACACAACGGCGCCTATGGACCTCTTGCAGCACCTCTTTGTCGTCGTTGCTCAACGACTAGCCAGAGACGAAGGCGACCGCATCCTCGGCCTTAGAGCTAGCACAGATGGAAAAGCACGCACGCTACATGCACACGAGCACGTACGGAGTGCCCACGACGTGGTGCACGCCTCTACTCCTTCTGCGCACGTTGTCTATGAAGGCGGATGCATGCCTAATGATGATGTGGGTGAGATCTTCTAGGACTCAGATGATGATGATACGGACTAGACGGCCGATGGCAGGAGGCACAAGATGCAGAGCAAGTCCTAGGGGCGTGGACCCATGGTGGCAAGGCGATGTGGTTCTCTGGGGGGCTGATCCGGCATGGTGATTGTTAGAAGGTAGAGAGGGATTTGATGGAATAGTTGATTGTATTGCTTGAGCCTTGTGGGCATATATATAGGAGTACATGGTCATCTTGGAGTACACGGCAAGTCAGAATATTTCTAATCTAACAATGATTAACAATGATACTCAATAGTGATCAAGAGTGGTTCACGCGCGAGCAGGACTCCATGTAGGAGTGCATTGACGCCAAGCATGTCATGCAGGAGCACGTCGGCCGCAGCAGACAGCGAGCACAAGAAAACATGAGCATGTCAAGGGCGATGAAGGGATTGGCCGGTGCTCCAGTGTCTGTATGTCCTTGTGTGTCACTACAAAAAAGACACATCCGTGACATTTTGGGCCGAACAAAAAAAATTCTTTCATGCTTATGACACTTCTATAACGATAATTGTGACAAAACACGGTATCATCATAGATGTGGTGGGCTCCTACTTCTGTGACAAAAAATCATGACAGAAAATGGGCTTTTTGTCCTGGGCGGGCCGGCGACGCGGCTGCATGACATTCTTTGGGCCATCCATGACGGAAAATACCATGGTAGAAGCGCGGGCGAGGAAAATATCGGGGAGTTCCCGGTTACGGTGGGTGGTCGGGGCCAAGCGATGCACTGTGGTTTGCGTGTTTCTCTCGTGTACGCACGTGTGCGCGAGGCGTTGGCTCACTGAACCCGAGCAATCGCATGTTACTGAACCCGAGCGATCGAACCCTTGGCTGTTAACTGAAGCCGAGCGATTGATTCGCTGCTGACTGAACCCGAGCAATTCCTTCGCTGCTGCTGCTAACTGAACCCGAGCGATCAATCATTGCTACTGCTTACTGAAGCCGATCGAGCCCCCGTGTGAGACGTAGCCAGCCGGTGTTGGGTTGCCTCTCGATGACCAGTGACCGTTGCTACCGTGCGCGCGGTACATAGAACGAGTCGAGACGTGGTGAGTCGAGCTGGTTGGTTGGCTGTGGATGAACAGTTCCTGGTGGGGGTTGGATGAACAGGACCCTGTGGTAGTAGGCCATTGCCGCCGGACGAACAGGACCTCGAGGAGGCCGCCGCACCCCAGCCGATTGGGGTGGATGAACAGGACCCCATGGAGGCTGGATGAACAGGAGCCGGTGGAGGCTGGATGAACAGTAGTCGTGGATGAACAGTGTCCCGTGGAGGCTGGACGAGGTCGACGATGGAGATGAATAGTAGCCCGTGGAGTCCCGTTTTGCGGTACGCCACACCCCTCCTGATGAACAGGACCCCTGTTTCGACCGTAGTGCTCCAACACAAGTCCGTTTCCTCCGTTTTGCGGTAGGCCACACCCCTCCCGATCAACAGAACCCCGTTTCGACCGTAGGCACTCGAACACAAGTCGGTTTCCTCCGTTTTGCGGTACTCTAGACACCTCCCGATGAACAGGATCCCGTTTCGACCGTGGCCAGTCGAACAGAAGGTCGTTCCCTCCGTTCTGCGGTACGCCAGACCCCGTTTCGGCTGTTCCGTCCAAGCCGGTTGGCTCCCGTTGAACAGGACGCATTCCGACCCAGTCGGTTGCCTCCCAATGAACAGGACGCTGTTTCTCCGTTCTGACCCAGCTGATTCACTTCCCGATCAACATGACGTCGTTGCTGCCGTCCATTGCCTCTCCATGTACACAAGCCCTAGCCGTCCGTATATATGCGCGAGTACGCACTCGAGACCCCGCCCGTATGTACGTACGTGGCCGTATTTTTTGCCCTGTGGTTGTACGTACGTGTACAGGACTTAGACGGGACTGCGTGAACTCCTACGTCGGGTGATCTACAATGACACGTGCCGCTACTTACTCGGCCACGATTCATACTTGCAGAGAGACCGATCGACCAGTATGTACGTACAAGTTCGCGACCAGACAGACAACGCTACGTACGCTTTGACCGGGTGGGTCCCAGCGGTCAGGGAGGATAAGGACGCACTTCCTTGCGTGCGAAGATATAGCTGGTTGGTCCCAGCTGTCAGGGGGAGGAATCGTTTTTATTTTGCGAGTAATAAGGAGGCACTTCCTTATGTTCGAAGATGTAGCTGGTGGGTCCAGCTGTCAGCCTCACCGCCTAAAGTCCTCTTCCGATGGTTGTCCTCCATTGACCATGTTGACCATGCAGCACTGAGAGCACCAAGGCGGTGGACGATGGCGAGGCCTAGGAAGGGAACGACGCGGAGCCGGGGAAAATGCAGAAGTGGATGCCCACGCGGAGGGGAGTACGTGGGTTGACTGCTTCGGCTGCGGTGTGAGGCTGTTGTCGCCGAAGAATAATAGGAGGTGTGGGTGAGTATAGAGGGATGGCATGGCCAGCGGTGGCAGCACAGCAGGACACGAGAGGTAGGAGCAGGCGGCACGGCCGGCACTAGTTTGGGCGACTGGAGCAAGAAGACCAGAGGTTGAAGAAGCACGACGGCCGTTGGATGGACATCGTACGGTCACTGCAGCTAGAATCGTTTATATTGACTAAGTTGACAAAGCCCTTGGTACGCGTCAACTTAGTAGGCCCATAGGTTAGCCTCCGAAATGGTGCGCCCCAGATGTCAGGGGGAGGAATCATTTTTTTGGGCAGCTGAAGCAAGAATATCCGAGATTGAAGAAGAAGCATGACATTCGTTCGATGGACATCCAACGGCCCCTGCTGCTAGAACCATGTGTTGACTATAAGTTGGCAAAGCCTTGCATACGCGTCAACTTAGTAGGCCCACAAGTGTGTGGCAGAGAACATATAGCCCATTTGCGATTTGTAAGAATGTACAGCCCATTTTTGAATTCTAATGGAATTTAAGACAGCCCATTTACAGTTTGCTAAAAGTACAGCCCATTTTCTAGCTAGGACAACAATTAATAATTTCAACCAACCGCTCAAAACAGAATTCAATAAAATTTCCCACATTTTGATGGGATCCGAAATATTTTTATCCCGAAATTTCTAGTCAGATTAAATATAATTTCAAAATAAATTTGTATTACGTAAAAATCCAACGAAATATTGCGCGCGCAACAAGTAATGAAATTAAAATTTTCAAAATCCAAAAATATTTTTTTAAAACTAATTACGTGCTTGGTGCTTTTTTATATAGTTACTGCCCAATTTTTATAATTACATCCCATTTATTATTTCTTAAAGCCCATTTTATTGTTAAGCGTAATGCATCCCTCCTAGGAAAGATTGGAAGCCCAGCGGGGCGGAGAATAATAAGTTGACCCAGATATTGTGTACAACTGTCGGCCCAGTTGCATTGCTATTGTTAAAAAAAGGCCTTTGTATTATAGTACAACTTTACATGGCTACTCAGCCCACATTAAGTGACGCCGGAAAGGCCCAAACAAGGCTTCTGTACAACTTTTTGAAGTCACTAAGCTCAATTAATAACTTAAGAAAAAAGTTAGAGTACAGTGGAACCTAATTAAAAGCTATCACGAGCGAAGAAATAATTCAACGGGTCCCACTTGTGCGTGTGTGTGTGTATGAGAGAGAGAGAGACCCATCGGTCGATGCTCGAAAATACATCTTTCAGCCATATGCATTGTTGATGCTCAGTAAAAACTTATATAGTTGACACAATCATATAGAACATCATAGCACATTGAACTTGCATACAAAAATTTCACGCAGGCGGCACAATCAGGGTGGAAGCAGTGGATCGCTACGGGTAGGGCTATGTTGAAACTAACGAACTCGTACATAACGTTCATTGTCTTTATCAGTGACGGGGAAATATCTTGAATGATGTGCAAAGAAAACAGACAGACAACACTAGCACATTAAGTTGACGTACAACCCTTTCTAAAAAAAGTTCAAGTACAAAAATAGAACAGGTCACAATCAAATGTACTGGCACATCAGTGCTTCACACCCATAGCTTGGATTTAACTAGTATCTGACAAGATTCAGTTGTTACCTCAAATTAGAGCACATCCAGGCAGCCAGCCCTGCCTCTTCTCCCAAAGAAGCAGTGGCCTCTGCCGCGCGATGGAGTAGGCCATGTGCCATCCATCGTTCTGAGCAACACGGGGAAAGTCTGACGTTGACCCCTATAATGGACTTCGTCAACGGACCCTGGCACCAGCGGCGGCGACAGGACTTCGGTTGATGGATTGACCACTTCTTCGACATGCACGAACACTTGATACAGGTACATCCCTAACGTGGTCCGCGGCGGCCTTGGTGGCGACGAATAGTACAACCCCAGTTCCTACACCGGTATCTCAACACCAATCACCTTCAGTATGGTGGACGGCTTCTTCATCCATGCCATAACCGTCAGAGCCCGGCTGTCTGGAGGAACAAACATACTTAAGAGCTCACCTCCAAGGTCGTTGATAAGCTCATTCATGGACTTGTTGTTCCAAGCACGTCGAGGCATGCCATGGAAGGTAAGCTTTGTTAAAAACTCAAGCTCGGAGGGCATCGAGCCCCATCCTGGGTGCCACCGATCAAAGCTCACCACCGCGCCATTGCAGAACAAACGCCGGGAAGATTCGAACACACGACTGCAGTCCAAAGTTGTCCGGAACCTGACGAAGAAATCAGCCGGTGGCGGACAGACTTTGATGAGCAAGTAATTTATTTGGATGCCGTGCGCAATGCCAAGAGCTTTGAGAAGGTCGCCCAGCGAGATGGGAGTCCGGTCGCCATTGATGGTTACCGTCAGCACTTTGCCGACAAACTGGTCGCCAAGCGCCGCCATGCCACTATTGAGCGACAGCACGCAGCGCCCAAAGGCAGGACGGGCCTCAGGATCTCCGGCTCAGAGATTCGCGTCGACCGGCGACATGATAGTGCACTTGAGTAGAGGGAGTAGAGGAGGGGGATTTGGGGGTACTGGAGATTCCAGAGGTGGAGGAGGGGAGGGTGATTGGGGATGAAAAGGTAGCATGAATTTTGAACACGCGCCAATATGCTCTCGGCGCACAAGTGCACGAAAACACCGGTGGCACCCACATGTCGGCCTAAGAGTCCTTATTCTTTCTTTTTTTGAGAGCCCGACCATTTTTTAGGATATTTTGAGAGCCCGGCCTGAGAGTCATAATTGACCTATTTGGCATTACGTTACTACTCGGCCTTATTCAACGACACCTCACTGGCCCAAACAAGTGTACATCATCAGAAAGACACTGGGCTCAAATTATAACTTGAAAAAAGGAGATATACTCTGAACACTAGAGAATGGTGATGCCCTCATTTAGCCCACCAGAAGTTCGAGACAATAAACAGTTCGAAACAACAATATATACAACATTCAAACACTGACTAGTGACTGCTACTGACATAAACAACAAGACATGATAGTTCATAAGAAGTCTTGCTACACCACCAAAATGCACCCATCTGCAGCGCTCAGACTCTCGTGATCCAGACAAGAATGACATTCTAAATAGAGTCAACTATTACATAGTAAGAGTGACATAGACGAGGATGACCAAATGACAAGGAATATGCATAACGAAAGAGAGAACTACCCATCCAGAACAAGCAGCAAAGACAACAAGTCATTCGAAGAGGGATGATCCAACACCATCATAATTTGCAGCCCCGCTTCAGCCACCAGTGATCCGGAGACACCAGTACTCCACCCTTTCGACGCAACAGCCCAATTACCTATCAACCTGAAGGCTTGAACCACATCACAGCCTGTCGGACTCGACACATCCAAGGATCAAAGTTAATCCAGATGCCTTTGTCATTCTCACCTTCTTTTGGCTGCAGGCTGTATTGTTGACAATCAGGGGAGTTTGCTCCAGAACTCCTAGGGCTCACCATGTAGACATAGTTTTCCATAGCAAATAGAGCCTCTCTGCCATCAAGGTCCTTGCCAATGGTGATCTCCTGGTTAATCGGATAATTGAGTCCAAGAAACAGAGAGTGTGAACCAAGGCTGTTTACCTGCCTCCAACTCAAAAATCCTGAAGGCCCCAACAAGCTGGTATCCTGCTCATAGACGTAACAGCCACTGTCCGGATACTCACGTATTTCATGATGCTTGCACACAGTGGGGGTTTTGCAATATAAATTTCCGGCTCATGTGTGCGAATGATCATCAGTCTTTTGCCATCGTCTGATTGAGCGAGGAACCAGTTGTGCTTCCCTGTTTTTGGCAAAGGTGGTGTGATATCAAAAAGGACATGCATTGTTAATGTAAGATACACATTGTTCAGGGTATGAGTAGGATAATGCAAGAAACAGCATTGATATGTGCCTGAACTGAGAGGAAAATACAGGGAAATGTATACTGGGTTCGAAAATATAGAAGTGCCATGCACGGTTATACTCATGTTATCTCGCAATCGATTCTTCACAGGAAACTACCATGTCATGCATTTCAAGGAAACTAACAGACCATGCATTGTTATATACTCATGTTCTGTGGGCAAAATTTTTGTGAGGATATTATTCTAGCCATTGATTGCTGAAGGGCGAATATAGGTATGTACACATGGTAAGCATTATAGGATTTTACTACTTCCAAATATAGAGTTCTCCATATGCACATTTACTTCCCTAATGTATGGTTAGATGAAACCAACAGTGTGATGCATGTTTCTACATCATGAAAACGAGGAAAATGACATGGCCATTGATATAGAGTCATATTTAGTAGTATATAGATTACTATAAAATAAGGAAAATATCCATATCTTCCTAACCGTTTGATTATTCAAGGGTACAAATTGGTTGTAATGACATGGTCACAATCGCATGAATTAACTCATTCTGAATATAGCTGATTTATGGCGTCTCTAATACATTGCCGTAGTTCTACTCAAATTCTGCTCAAACAGGGATATGCCCTTCATCACAAAAAGTTCAAACAGTGTCATGGCGTTATCATTAACATCAGACGGAAACAACTTACATGCGTCGTCCCAGCAATACGTGGTGCCATCTGCTTTGTCGATCGCGTAGATGATGCCATTGTGTTCAATAGGATCACAGAAGTGTGTATCAGCTTTGACGATCCACTGCAAGGTGAGTTGTCTCAAGCTAAATAAGGCACCAGCGGAAAGATAGGCGAGTCCGCGGTTGAACAAGGCAATTAGCTTGAAGTATGCGTAATTTGCATCTCGTGTGGGCACTTGGCAGATTACAATCTTCTACAAAAAAGGTGTGTCCAACTAGCGATGTAATCTAGTTGACTTGGACCATGATGGTAAAACCCTATATAATCCAACGTAGGAATGATAATCTCATGGGAGGTGTGGAAGTTCACGAGCACCAAATTTTTCCGGTCTTCTATGATGACAGCCATCCAGTGGGAGTTCATGCCGACCCAGCAAATACCTGCCAAGAAGTTTCGGGTGATGGTGATTGGATCGAAGTCGAGGGAAATGATGTATGGCGACCCACCACATACCTGCAAAGAAGTTTCAGCTAATGGAGGTCGGATTGAAGTCGAGGGGCATCATGTACGCCTCCGTATCATGGTGAGGAAAGCTCGCAAGACCAGATAGCAGCAAGCAGGGTGTCTTGAAAAGCTTAGGCCTCGCTTCGACAATGACCATGTGCATGTCCCTCGAGCATGGAGCCAGCCGCACAGAGCTCAACATATCCATACACGAACAACAGAGGTCGAGGATGTCACTGGGGAGATTGCTCCAATCGCGGCTCATATGGATGATGCGTGGTTCGCGTTCGGCCATGGTAGAGTTTGGGAGGTGGGGTTTTGGGGGGCTTGATTTACGGGGGAGAAGGCTCTCGGTGTTGGAGCGGCTAGCGAGGGACTAGTGGTACCGGGGGAGGCGAGGGAGGCGAGGGTACGCGGGGGCACAGTGAGATGATGAAGAGTGACCTCAGGATCTCTGGCGAGACGGAGATGGAGATGGAGTGGTGCTAGGGGAGAGGAGGACGAGGCGACACATGCTATACAGCGGCGGTGACAGTGACTGCATAGTGCACAAGGTGAGGCTGACTTTGGTAACCCGAACACACCGCCTGGACTGGTGTCACCTCGGGCGCAGGGTCTTGTCACTTCACTGTGAGGACCGGGTGAATAATATTTTGACCATCAAGTGTACCACAGTTGTACTACTACTACTAGTAGGAACATGAGTAGTACTGTATAGCGGAAATAGGTCTCCCATGCTAGCATGCCTCTAGGTTCACTTCATCCTCCAGGTATCATCCATATTGCGAGCAGAACCAAATTCTCGTGCATGCGGAAGCATGAAGAAGGCTTTTTCTTTTTTGAGGATAACCGCATATTCCTTAACTACAAAATGTTGTGTCTCCCACGCATGCGCCAATATCCATCCGAACCTGCTATGACACATTTTTTATCCGTTTGCATAGGTTCCACCTGTCAGGAGGGGTGCAAAAGTAAAAAGGAATCATAAAATGTCTCGCCACGGTGATTCGAAAGAGTGACCTCAACTAGCCAGTGGCACATGTAGCGCTAGAAGGATGGGCACGTACACGGACAGGTACCACTCCTCATTCTACCCGCATAGCCTTTTCGTTTAGTCTACCTAGCCGTCTAATCAACTGCCTGCAGGCCACTTCTCCCATTTACTTCTCCATCGGGAACCGATTTTCCTCGGCTTCTTCACCTCTCCTTCATCTTCATTTGCATCCAAACCACACTGCATTCACATTGTTTTAACCTCTTCGCATACTCCTGGAGTAATTCTGAAGCCCCTTTAAATAATCATCTTCTTGAGTTAGACTAGCCATCTAATCCTAATTCTCCAAACCATAGCCCTCCGGTCCAGCGGTTCCAAATGGCGAAAGAGATCGAGATGCAGGTTTTTAGCGTCCAACATGTCCTGGTCGAAGGTTCGTTGAGCATAGTTGCCACCGTCACCGACCACCCAAGGGTTGTTTGGGAGTGGATCAAACATGTATCCAACTCCCTCCAAAAGGTGGAGATGAAGGTCATCGGTCTCGACGCAGAGTACACGGAGCATGCCACTAGGAAGATTCAACACGCCACCGTCCTTGAGCTGTGCCTCGAAGATGATGTTTTGGTGTACCACATCATACATGCGCCCTCCATACTAGGTGAGCTCCACGATTTCTTGTCTCAGGAGGACATATACTTCTGTGGGGCAGCCATCACAGGGGACAAACAGAAGTTGGAGCCGTACAACCTTGATTTGAAAAGCATCGCTGACGTACAAGCCAAAATAAAAATTCCTATAGAAGATTGTGATAAACCGACACCATCCCTATTCGACGTAGCAAATTTTGTGCTCGGAACAAATCTTTAGAAGGGTGACGAGACGCTGGCATTAAGGCCGTCTGGATGGGAGAATTATCCCTTGACGTACGAGTGGATAAAATATGCTGCCCTCGATGCCCGTGTGAGTTTCGAGATAGCTGCAAGGTTCAGAGAGCTTGTTGCGAAGCCGTCTCCCACAGAAGAAGAAGAAGAAGAAGAAGAAGCTGCACCAGCAGCATGGCATTATGGATGGATGAGCTATTTTCTCTCTTGTAAAAAAATATTTCCTATTTGTGTATATTGATATAGATGGACTATTTCGATTTTCTGCATGTCTTTGGAACAAGTAGTAGCGTAGGTCCGCTTGACTATAAGGAACTATTTATCCGCCTAGCTTTCTCTCTACTCCTTCCAGTGATCGGTATGCAATGCATGTGTCCGTAGACATGACAGCTTGTCCATGGAAGTTCAACTACGACGACCATCACATTTCATCCACTGCCACTCACGATTCCCACGACGCCTCTCCAACCCACGGCACCACGTCCCCCGACGTGTGCCTCACCCCTCTCGGCAGCATCGCCCCTCTGCCTTTGTGTGCATGACATGTGGGCCACCTGAAATGTGGTGAGCATCAAGTTTCTACCACAGCCACACACGATTCCCACAACGTCGCTCGAACCCATGACACCACACGTCCCCCGACCTGTGGCTCACCCCTCTCGGCCCCACTGCCCCTCTGCCTTTGGGAGCATTACATGTGGACCAGCCACCTATCGGGTCCGCATGTTATTGACTCAAAGGCAAGTGTAGTAAGGCGCTGAAGCTCAGCCCCGAGGGCCCCGAGAGGGAAATGTAACTCCTGTGCCAGGCCTTGTGGTGCTACCGCTGCACGAACTCGTGCCAAACTCGAGATTTGTTTCTTACTAGTACATGCACGCAACGATTTAATGGACATTGTAATCTCAACATGTGATGGGGAGCTCTAAATTTGAATTTGAAACTTATAAAAAAATTCAAAACAAATAAACAGGAAGAGAGGGAGTATACTGTAGGATGTATCCCATACGAAACAAGTCCCCTGGTTTGTCACCGCGAAGATGCGGTTAGAAAGGAGCACAGCGTCTTCATACTTGTACGGCAACAAATCGGCCGCAGACAGCATGGTCCACCTTTAACCACCATGTGCAGGGTTCATGAAAGCAATCGCGATGTCGAACACCGCAATGAGAGTGGGTTGGTGGACGACCTTATCAGGGCTTCCAGGATTGCTATCTTCTTCAATCTCACTGTGGTTCCATCGTACCAATTCAGGCGGTGGCCCATTGCATGGCTGATCCCAATGTTGGACAAAGGTTCTACGGGAATGGTGTCACCTTTTTAAATGTTGTGCAAATTGATGTTGGTACCCTCCCGTACATATGCAAGCCAATCTCCACTGGCTCCAAGCCTAACCTGTGAAACAGTGGGCAGTGGGAGAATTAGGAAATGGACACAGAAGTAGTCTTTAGAATGCATTTACTACGTGATCAAACTCATCACTTACCTGCTCATCGGACAAAATCCGAGTGCCGCTCAACGTCCGCATCTCAAGGGGCGTCAACTTGCAACTACGACCACGCCGCACTGGAGAGACCCCCAAGGAAACATCCTCGTGCGTTGCACGTAACATCAAGATGCATTTGTATGAGTAGTTTATCTTGTGAGAGAAAAGGATGAACGAGGGAAGGCCTTATTTCCAAATGTGGAGAGGGGTCTGGGTATCTTTTTGCAAAATTGCCATAATTTTCTTCCTATCCGTCAGATATAAATCGGATGGACTATATTGCAGGATGGCAGGCACACCATCATCACCAGCTCGATTTTTTATAAGAGTAGTAGACTAGCAAGATGCCCGTGTGTTGCACGGAACATCAAGATGAATTTGTATGAGTAGTTTATCTTGTGGGAGAAAAGGATGAACGAGGGAAGGCCTTATTTGCAAATGTGGAGAGGGGTGTGGGTATCTTTTTGCAAAATTGCCATAGTTTCCTTCCTATCCATCAGATATAAATCAGACGGCCTATATTGCAGGATGGCAGGTACCCCATCATCAACAACTCTGTTTTTTATAAGAGTAGAGATAGAGACTACTACTACCAATGTGTCGGCCCGTGCGTTGCAATGGATCCAATGTAGTAGAATAATACTTGTTCACGGGCTTGAAATATAAACACTCTAGTTTTGATATACATATATCAGTAAAAATAAATCATGCTTCACTCAAAATATATTCCTCGGGCTGTTTTGATGAGGTGAGGGATGGGTGTGGCTGGTTTAAAGATAACCGGTTTTTAAAAATTGGAACTGTTTTTTTTTACATTTCGTAGCGTGGCACGGCAGCCGGTGCACCTAAGCGTCTGAAAAAAATTGAGTTTGGGTCGGTGGCACACCCTGCGGCAAGATGCCCGTCTGGGCTTCTTCTATAACTAGCAACATGCCCGTGCATTGCAGGGAACATCAAGATGCATTTTTTTACAAAACACCTGTTGTGATTGACCCTTGCAGGAGTAATCCCATGTGTAAAAACTAATGATATCTCGAGAATTTTATCAGAAAAATTGTATCTTTGGAACAAGTTTTCTCTACTACTGCTCCTTGCAGTGAGCGGTATGCAATGCATGTGTTAGCAGGAATGACAGCTTGTCCATGGAAGTTGAACCACGACGACCATCACGTTTCTACCACTGCCACACGCGATTCCCACGACGCTGCTCCAACCCACGGCACGACGTCCCCCGACGTGCGCCTCATCCCTCTCGGCCCCACCGCTCATCTGCCTTTGTGTGCATGACATGCAGGCCAGCTGAACTGCGGCGACCATCAAGTTTCTACCACAGCCACAGCCGATTGGACGAGTTTTGCCTGCTCTGTCCTATGCTCCGATCCGTACTCCCGCACCATCGAATTTTCATCCAACGGCTGTGACACATTTCGTCCCGGGCATCACTCCTCAGCTAGAGTACTTCTGTACTATAGGTAGTGCCCGCCGGTGTGGCCATCTACGCCTCGTAATGCCCCGACGCCTAGCTATGGCACCCTCGCCACAGCCACGCCACCACCGGCCGGTCCATCTCGAACGAGTGAGTCGTGAACCACGCCACCACCATGAGAATGACATATGGGCCAGCCGCATTTAAGGTCCACATGTCATTGACTCATAGGCCGGTGCACTAAGCCACTGAAGCTCGGTCCCGTGGGCCCCGAGAGGGAAATGTAACTCCTGCAGCAGGCCTTGTGGTGCTCCCGCAATACAAACTCGTGCCAAACCCGGAATTTGTTTCTTACTACTACCAATGTGCCGATCCGTGCATTGCAATGGATCCAAAGTATATCTATTTAGTGGAGTGCACTCTAAACATATCTATTTATTTTTCTCTAGCCTTTCCTAGCCATGCAACCAAGCCACATAAGCTTCATGGGTGCCCCCCACATCATATTATTCATACTACGTTGACTGAAAAAAGATAAATCACCCAAAACAAGATCTTCCCGTTTTTTGTTCCTACGATGTTGTGCCGTGCACGTACCTAGTTGTATAGTGGTAGTACTAGTTGTAGTACGAACTTCGTACTAGTAGGAGTATTAGTACGGAGTGCTCCTACTCTATCAACGAGCCCCATCTGACACCAAATTTCTTGGCTTCCGTGCTACAGCTAAATCTTCCCCTCCTGTTTCTGTTTTCCAACGCGGCGGGCGGGGTGCGGTTTGCCAATAGTCGGTTTGCTCAACTGCGGTCCCACATGAAAGTGAAAATGCTAGGCAACACGTCTTCCCTAGCTATGTGGCGTGCCGGACGGGCCGTGGAGTACTCCCGATTCCCGGGCGTGTGGGGGTACAACGCGAATGCGGCAGGCCTTTTCCTTTTACTAGCAATGTGCTCGTGCGTTGCGACGGATCCAATTTAGTAGAATAGTACTAGTACTTCTTCACAAACTTGAAAGAAAACACTCTTGTTTTGATATACATATATACCACTAAAAATATATTACTTTTCACTCAAAATATATTTCTCAGGCTGTTTTGATGAGGTGAGGGAGGGATGTGGTTTCTTTCAAGATAATAAGGGGTTTTCTACAAATTGGAACAGAGAAGTGGGCTATTGTTGCAAAAATGCCACAACTTACCTCACAGTCGTTAGATGCAGATCTAATGGTCAGAAACGACGGATGGCAGACACACCACCATCACCAACTGAGTCTTTTAGAGTAGGAGTAGAGAAACATGTACAAATTGTAACCTTTGGTTATGCTCCTTGGCACGATCGATAGATAGAAATAACGATTGGAAATGCTAGGGCGGGGCTTTTTCCGCCAGATAAGCAGGGTAGTAGCTAGGTCGGCATATCTCGGTTTGGTCACATGCGGTCCGACATGTTCTAGTGTTTCTAGCAAGATGTCCGTGCGTTGCACGAAGTTGATGGAAAAGGTAAGCAAAACTTATAAATTGACGGATGGAGTACTAGGTACAGTGATGCATATAATTAAGCAAAGGGATCGCACATGTCTGTATTGACTGGAACAAGAATGCAATAGCACAATAAGAATTAAGGCCACGATGATGTGATCATAGTGGTGGTTACAGGAGGCAAGAAGAAAGATGCATCCATCAACATACGACCTCCTCCTCCTCAACTCAGTGCGCCAGGCCACCGACCAGCGGCTAAGGAGTGGCGGCTTTTGTGGCGAGGTCAAGGTGCTTCTCAGCGAAGGCATCCAAGGCTTCCAGCCAGTTGAGGAAGGCCAACGTCGTCGCGTCCTCACCGGCCTCGTAGATACCTATTTACATGATTTTCTCATACACGTGGATGTGTAGGTCGACGAATTCTTGCAGGGCGAGGCGCCTCGTGGCGAGCGCGGCCTCCAGGTGGACATTCTTCGTGGCGTCGGCGGGCAGTCACAGGGCCACCAGTGCTTGAAAGAGGTTCCCGTCATGGAGGCCGATTAGGATGGCAGACAATGAGGAGCCCGGGCGCGCGGGCTGGAGGAGTACGGCGATGTCGTCCGCGAGCTTCTTGACGACGGTGAACTTGTTGGTGGTGGCAACGATCATCTGGTCCAACTGAGAGTCGTAGCTGGCGTCGACGGTGGCCATCCACCAGCCGGTCGCCAACACCGTCTGGAGACAATCCTCGGCACCATGCAGCAGGCCGGCGTCGTGGACCATCTGGCACAGCCGCTGGCCGCTCGCGCGCATCGCCGCCATGGGTCTGGAGTGAGCACTTTTGTGCTTAGTGCAGGTGCTTAGGAAAATGCTTAGGTGCGTACGATGTGGTAGATGCATTGGAATGGAGGGGTGCCTTTATATGAGTGCAAACTGCATTGCATTCACATCGTGCTGCCTCTTTTCCCGGTCCTCCTCCCATTACTTCCCCCATGCATTCATGATGCTAATTGAAGGAGGATGCATCATTGGCCGTTCAATATTTCGGGAACCGCTACCCTCTCCCTCGTCTGCATTAAAGTCGTATCGGGAACTGCGCCGCCCGCTGTCAAATCGAATAGTACTGCGCGCCGCTGCACGCCGGCTGAACACGCCCCCTCGACTCCATCAAATGCCTCCGTTAAACCCGCATGCAAACCGAGAAACCTACTCCGGCCACACGTCCGTTCATGAGCGGGCCGGAATTAAACGTAACACCGACCGAACTCCTCCCGTCCGCCCTCAGTTTAAATGAGGCCAGACGCGGGCCAAGCTCCTACAGTCCGCCCTGTATTTAAACGAGGCCAGACAGACAGCGGGCAAGAATCACATCCCTTTGCCGCTCCCCATCTCCTCATTCACCATTTTCTCCACTCTTTCGATGCCTTCCGAGGAGCCGTTCTCCGGCATACTACGTGGCTGGGTGGCCCACCGAGCCCTCCGGATACGAGCGAGGCCGCTCGGTGCTTCACCAACCTCGCTTGGCCCGACAGAGCCAGTTGCAGCCCCAAGCCGGCGCGTGGTTCAGCAACTCACCGCTCCAGTTCAGCTCGATGAGGAGTGGCGAGTTGCTCCATGCCGGCACGGCGGCACGGGCGTCGTCTCTGCCGCATCGTTCCGCGCCACCAGTGGCCGCGCCTCCCGTGCTTGTGGCAGTGCCATGTAGGCGGAGACAGAAGCCGGGTGCGTGGAGAGAGACGAGTCGGTGGCCAGCTTCTCCGTGTCCGCCACCATCTTTGAGGAGAAGTAGAACACGGGAGGCCGCCGCCACTTTGGTCCCATGAAGGCCACCGCCAAGGCGATGACTGCGTATTCAGGTGGTTTCTTTGCTGCTTCGTCTCTTCCGAGGACCTTCGTCGACCCCGCAAGTGTCTGCCGGACATGAGGAAGACAAAGGGATCCGCGGGCCACCATTTATATTAGGTAGTATTAATTATACCATGAGAGCCAGTTTAGCACCGCTTAGTTCATGTACATGTAATGAAATCCATCATGTTTATATGAAGATCCGCCTTTTTTATACGAAATCCTTCATGCTTATATGAAATCAGTCCGTGTTTGCACGAATTTCCTCTGGTTGGTTAGAGTTGTGAAAATGTATGCCGCTGGCGTTTCATGTCATCCTCCGCGGGAGGAAGCGGGAGGAAATTTGCCGGCTGCCGTTGGAGATGCTCTTATGCTGGAAATAATAGTCACATCCAATCCATTTCAGTTAATTGCGTGTATGATTCTCCCTCTATAAAAAGTTAATTGCATGTATAGTGTATACGTGACTTGAAGGGTGGCTACAGCTTCATACAGAAAGTAAAAAGAAACAAATCCATCCTTAATCTTGTATTCTAAGAACTCTGTGGGTTCCACTGTCAGTACAGTAGCGAAAGAAGTATATATTAAATATAAATAATATAATATAAAAATCTAAAGTTAAAGACAGAATTTCGAACTCAGGTCATCGCGTTGCGAGCATCCGGCGCTAACCAGTCCAGCACATTTTCGTTGTGGACCATGCTGGAGATATATCTCTATGTCTACTCTTATACTCCCTCCGTTCCTAAATATTTGTCTTTTTCAGATTTCAAATGGACTACCACATACGGATGTGTATGTAGACATATTTTAGAGTGTAGATTCACTCATTTTGCTCCGTATGTAGTCACTTGTTGAAATCTCTAAAAAGACAAATATTTAGGAAGGAGGGAGTAGAAAAGAGATTGGTGATGATGGTGTGCATGCCATCCTGCAATATAGGCCGTCGGATTTATATCTAACGGATAGGAAGAAACTATGGCAATTTTGCAAAAAGATACCCACACCCCTCTCCACATTTGCAAATAAGGCCTTCCCTCGTTCATCCTTTTCTCTCACAAGATAAACTACTCATACAAATGCATCTTGATGTTCCGTGCAACGCATGGGCATCTAGCTAGTTTCTTTTAAAATAGTACTGCAATAATTGGGTTGAAGTGATATATTTTATGTCTGCCCGAATGATTTCAGATTCACTAGTAGTAACAAAGAAAAGGTTGCCTTGTTAATTAACAGAAAACAGGGTGGAAACTATCACATGAGGCCGGTAAAAACAAGGCACAATGGGTTCAGCGTCATTGTCACTACAGCTGTGCGCACGCGAGAAGTCTACATATCAAGGGGGCTACGGAGAGAAAGACGTATCAAGTGTGTTTGAGCAAGGCACAGAGACACAACTAGCGCGCGCGTGTGTGTGTGAGAGAGAGAGAGAAAGAGAGAGAGAGAGAGAAACTTGTTGATAGATTAAGATCAAGATCGAGTTGTCACCCTTCTGTTGTCATTGTTGGGGGGTGGGGAGGGGGAGGGAGAGAAAGATGTATCGAGAGTGTGCGCGCGGTAGGCACAGAGGCACAACTAGCGAGTGTGTGTGTATGCATGTGTGTTTGAGAGAGAAGCCAGTAGATAGCTTACTATCAAGATCGAGGTGCCACCCTACTCCTTCAGTGTCGGGTAGTGTACATGTGTGTGTGTTTGAGAGAGAAGGCAGTAGATATATTAGTATCAAGATCGAGGTGTCACCCTACTCCTTCGGTGTTGCGAAGTGTGTGTGTGTGGGTGTGGGGGGGGCACTGACACTTAGATATAAGGATAAGGATTTTGTGTGACACGTATCTATATTAAGGGATAGGTAGATAGCATGTGTGCGAGGCATACTTAAAGCATCACGGAGATAAACAAATGGTGTGCATGCAAGTGCCGGAAAAAATGAAGAGAGAAACAATGTCTACGCGTGCGTGTGTGTGTGTGTGTGAGAGAGAGAGAGCGAAATCTCAAAACAAAAGGTGCTCTGCTGGAATCCCATTGTATGTATTCATATGGTTCCGGAACTCGAGTTAACCTTAGGCATATGTGTGAGAGACATAATTATACTTTGAGACATTAGTGGCGGTGGGTGGGCGGAATTAAAGGGGTGGGCGTGTTCGACAGAGAGAGTGTGTGTGTTTCTGTGTGAGAGACTTGTAGGACGGGGTAGAAAGACGAATTCTAACCTTGACGGAGGGAGAGAAATACATGAAGTGCGCGTGTGTGATTCCGATGCCCACGGAGAAATGAGATATGTATGCGTGTGAGAGAGATTGCACAATTCATTCACGTATCACTATCTAGCGATCGTGGACGTGCATCGCTTGAACATAAATCAATATCTACTTCGTATCGTGGCCAAAGATACAATATCGATTCAACGCTATAAAGATTGGACACTCACATATCACATTTTTTTTTCTAAATAATCCTTTTCAATTGTGCATGCCAAAGTTACAGTGATGTTTCTTCAAACAACCAATGTAGCTATCATGTACATGCACCATTGTTAGTCTTGCATTCAAATTCATTAGTCTTGGATGATTTAAGGTTCTATTATGAAGTAATATATGTAATATTCATATATGAATTCAACGGGTACGCAATTTATGAAATGGAGGCTATGTAATCATATGATGTAACACTTTTAAGTAGCGGACTACAATATCCATTTCTTTTGTGGGACTACAATATCCATTTCTTTTGTGTGCCTCTACAATAACATGTCAATGCATTATGTTTAAAGTAAATAGCCAATGGCACTAAATTATCTATTTACACGAGAAATACATAGGTTGAGCGTTTCATTCCTTTTTTTGTGAATGCGCCTCTACACCCGTATGATTGGCCGCACCCGTGTGAACGTCCAAGTTATCAGTGCATCATCCCGAGTTATTGTCTTTTTTTCTAGGGTGGACTTCACACCAGTTATTAACTGCTGATGCGTGCCCCGTGTACAGTCTCGCATGACCTTCCCGCTAGCATTGTCCAAAATTAGTTGAAACTGGATACAAACGATCCCGTGGGCGGCAAAATCTCCCGCCTCCTTCTAAAATTTCCGCCACCTAGTCTTTAGCATGCGAAATTCCCCTTTTGTCCTTGGTGCACGGTGAACAACAGTTACAATACCGCCCTCACTTACATAATAGGTCGGGGCTGCTTTGGTAACTTCTAGTTCCCCCCATCACATGGCACCCCCATTTCCTCTCCCCCTCCTGCAAAAACGACTAACTCCACAGCACCAAAGCATCTTACATCACGCCATCTGTAATTCACAAGCCTTTCTACCCCTCCCCTCTCGAAACCCTAGACTGCTCATCCACCGACGTACCAGAGCCCATTCACTGCCAGCGGCGTCCACCTCGCTGGATCTGCTTCTGCGGCCGCATCTACCCCTCCCACCTCCCCTAGAAACAAGTAGACTGCTCATCCACCACTGTACCACAACCCATTCAGTGCCGGCCTTGTCCACGGTGCCAGATCTGCTTCGCCGGTACTCTCGTCAACCGCAGCGCATCTGCAGCGGCTCCTTCGTACTCCCCACCGGAAAGGCTTAATCCACACAGACCCCCCGGAGCCGCCCCATCGATGCCCTCGTCGATGGCCTCTGGTCCTCTTTGCCGACACCTTCCTCAACCCTACCGGAGCCGCTTCGCCAACACCATCGTCAACCCTACTGGAGTAGCTTCGCCTATACCATTCTGAACCCTACCGGGGCCACTTTGCCAACTCACAAGTCTACGGCCTCAGATCTGCTTCGTCGCACCCTTGTCCAACCTACCAGAGCATCTTCTGATGCCCCGTCCACGGTCGCAGATCCGCATCGTCGACACCATCCTGAACCCAACCACCGGAGCAGCTTCACCGACGCCCTCGTCCACGGCCTCAGATCCGCTTCGCCCACACCATAGTCCACCCTACCAGAGCCGCTCCACAAACACCCTACTCCACGGTTCTAGATCTCCTTACCGGACCCCAAGAGCCAGCGCAGTGTCATCACCCTTGACGTTTCTAACCTGATTCCCACCGTCTGGCAAGATGCCAAGCACCCCCCACGACTTAGGTACTTGTCACCTTTAAACCCGTCCAGCATCACCTGCCCGATGTACTTCAAATATACTAACAGGTCGCTGTTACATGTTATGCAGCTGGCAAAAACTACAAGGACGATGTTTCTTCTGGATCTAACAGCTTGGCCAACCAAGATCCTGGACTGAGGCATTGCTATGATCTTGTAAGTGCGTCTCTCTCTCTTATATTGTTCTGTGCCTACCAGCGCACTTTGCTAGGATTTTTGACCAGTAATCCCTTTGTGCAAACAATGATTTCTACTACTGGCTGCTAAATTAGATATGTAGATGTCATACATGATATTATCCTAAATATAAGTCTTTCTAGATATTCCACTATAGGATACATATAGAGCAAAATGAGTGAATCTACACTCGAAGATCCATCTATATACATATGTATGTGGTCCATACTGGAATCTCTACAAAGACATATATTTAGGAACATAGGTAGTACATTACACAAACTCGTAGGTGGCATGTAGGAATTCTAGTGCACTACATTAGGCTCCCTTAGAGTGCCTGCTAGTCCAGCATGCTGAGTCATGCTACGCACACAATCGTTAATTGGTGGTTTAAATATGTGCAAGGGATATGCAATGTATTATCATGTAGAGATGTCTGAAATTAGCCATGTCAACTTGCAGATAGGGTTACGCAATGAAAAAGTACAAGATGTATGTGGCAATTTCATGGAACATCACAAAAAAAGGAGAGGCAGCTGTGAGCCTATACAGTGTGCTATGGTAGGTCACTTCGGCCAGTTCTTTTGTAGGATTCTCCCAGAATCTGCCCCTCTCTAGCTTCTCCTAGAATCTTTGACCCCCTTTTATTTTACAATCCTACCTAATTAGACCCTAACTAGGTAGGATTGTAAAACAAATGGGGCTCAAAGATTCTGGGAGAATATGGGAGGGGTCCGATTCTGGGACAATCTGACAAAAGAACTGGGCCTCCATTGCAATCATCGTGACATGTTATTTGTATGTCAGTTCTATTGGCCAAGTTTCTTAGGGACAGTTATTACGAGTTATCCTAAGAAAATAAGCACATGTGAATATAAGCTCCAGGTAATAAGCCAACTAGTTCATTTCATTGCCTTCCTTTTCAGCTTATCTTTGGTATGATCAGTGAAAAGTCTAGATTGCATTATATTTTGTCATTTTGCTACCCATATGAAAATTAATTTGACTTGCAAACATCACAAACTGAACCTAGTGCAGTAATTAATATGGTAGGAAAACATACCATCAATATTTGTTCAAAATGCAAATACAAACATGACATCTACTTTGGCCAATGTCTTCCATAGAGATCCCATTGCCTAATTTAAACGAAGAACGCATGACCCAAATTTAAATAAGAACAATTATTTATCGAAATTCAAATGGTCCAAGTGGCCGACTATTATCATATAGCAGCACCACCTGAAAGCATCATATAGCAGCAGCAGCCAGCTCATAGCAACTCATCATACAGCATCAGCAGTAGCAACAGTGTGCAATTCATGATATACCAGTAGGCAGCTCATAGCAATTCATGTTATAGCAGCAGCAGGAGCAGCTCATAGCAATTCATCATATAGCAGCAGCAGGAGCAGCTCATAGCAATTCAATCATATAGATCAGCAGGAGCAGCTTATAGAACCATCAAGCAGCAGCAGCTCATAGCAATTCATCATATAGCAGCAGCAGGAGCAGCTGATACGTCCATTTTGCATCATGCTTTTATATCAATATTTATTGCATTATGGGCTGTTATTAAACATTATGTCACAATACTTATGCCTATTCTCTCTTATTTTACAAGGTTTACATGAAGAGGGAGAATGCCGGCAGCTGGAATTCTGGGTTGGAAAAGGAGCAAATATTAGAAACCTATTCTGCACAACTCCAAAAGTCCCGAATCTCCACGGAAGTCAGTTTTAGAATATATAAAAATATTGGGCGAATAAAGTACCAGAGGGGGGCCACCCACCATCCACGAGGGTGGGGGCGCGCCCTACCCCCCTGGGGTGCGCCCCCTGCCTCGTGGCCCCCTGGCAGGCCTCCGGTGCCCATCTTTGGCTATATGAAGTCTTTCGCGCTGGAAAAAATCAGAAGGAAGCTTTCGGGACGAAACACCGCCACCACGAGGCGGAACCTGGCGAAACCAATCTAGGGCTCCGGCGGAGCTGTTTTGTCGGGGAAACATCCCTCCGGGAGGGGGAAATCATCACCATCGTCATCACCATCGATCCTCTCATCGGGAGGGGGTCAATCTCCATCAACATCTTCACCAGCACCATCTCCACTCAAACCCTAGTTCATCTCTTGTATCCAATCTTTGTCTCAAAACCTAAGATTGGTACCTGTGGGTTGCTAGTAGTGTTGATTACTCCTTGTAGTTGATGCTAGTTAGTTTATTTGGTGGAAGATCATATGTTCAGATCCTATATACATATTAATACCCCTCTAATTATGAACATGAATATGATTTGTGAGTAGTTACGTTTGTTCCTGAGGACATGGGAGAAGTCTTGCTATAAGTAGTCATGTGAATTTGGTATTCGTTCGATATTTTGATGAGATGTATGTTGTCTTTCCTCTAGTGGTGTATGTGAACGTCGACTACATGACACATCACCATTATTTGGGCCTAGGGGAAGGCATTGGGAAGTAATAAGTAGATAGGTTGCTAGAGTGACAGAAGCTTAAACCCTAGTTTATGTGTTGCTTCGTAAGGGGCTAATTTGGATCCACATGTTTCATGCTATGGTTAGGTTTACCTTAATACTTCTTTTGTAGTTGCGGATGCTTGCAAGAGGGGTTAATCATAGGTGGGATGTGTGTCCAAGGAAGGGCAGTACCCAAGCACCGGTCCACCCACATATCAAATTATCAAAGTAACGAACGTGAATCATATGAGCGTGATGAAAACTAGCTTGATGATCATTCCCATGTGTCCTCGGGAGCGTTTTCCTTTATATAAGAGTTTGTCCAGGCTTCTCCTTTCCTACAAAAAGGATTGGGCCACCTTGATGCACCTTATTTACTTTTATTACTTGTTACCCGTTACAAATTACCTTATCACAAAACTATCTGTTACCGACAATTTCAGTGCTTGCAGAGAATACCTTACTGAAAACCGCTTGTCATTTCCTTCTGCTCCTTGTTGGGTTCGACACTCTTACTTATCGAAAGGACTATGATAGATCCCCTATACTTGTGGGTCATCAAGACTCTTTTCTGGCACCACTGCCAGGGAGTGAAGCGCCTTTGGTAAGTGGAATTTGGTAAGGAAAATTTTATATAGTGTGCTGAAATTTACTGTCACTTGTTACTATGGAAAGTAATCCTTTGAGGGGCTTGTTCGGGGTATCTTCACCCCGACCAGTAGAGCAAAGAGTTGCTCCTCAACCTACTGAACCTACTGAAAATGTTTACTTTGAAATTCCTTCGGGTATGATAGAGAAACTTCTAGCTAATCCTTTTTACAGGAGATGGAACATTGCATCCCGATTTGCACCTAATCTATGTGGATGAAGTTTGTGGATTATTTAAGCTTGCAGGTATGCCCGAGGATGTTATCAAGAAGAAGGTCTTCCCTTTATCTTTGAAGGGAAAGGCATTGACATGGTTTAGGCTATGTGATGATATGGATCATGGAACTACAACCGATTGAAATTGGAATTTCATCAGAAGTTTTATCCTATGCATCTGGTTCATCGTGATCGTAATTATATATAATTTTTGGCCTCGCGAAGGAGAAAGCGTCGCTCAAGCTTGGGGGAGGCTTAAGTAAATGTTATATTCATGCCTAATCATGAGCTCTCAAGAGAAATTATTATTCAAAAAATTTATGATCGGCTTTCTCTCAATAATCTCTCCATGCTCGATACTTCTTGTACTGGTTCTTTTATGATGAAGACTATTGAATTCAGATGGGATTTATTGGAAAGAATTAAACGCAATTCTGAAGATTGGGAACTCGACGAAGGTGAGGAGTCAGGTATAACACCTAAGTTTGATTGTGTTAAATCTGTTACGGATACCGATGTTTTCCGTGAGTTTAGCACTAAATATGGACTTGACTCTGAGATAGTAGCTTCTTTCTGTGAATCATTTGCTACACATGTTGATCTCCCTAAGGAGAAGTGGTTTAAATATAATCCTCCCATTGAAGTAAAAGTAGCTGAACCTATTAAAGTTGAAGAAAATACTATCACTTATAAAGTTGATCCTGTTAAAGCTACACCCTCTGAGAAAATTGACGTTGAAGAAAAGATCATGCTAAAGCTTCAACTGTGGTTCGTAAGAGTAATGCTAGAACACCTACACCCTCTAAGCAAATTAAAGTTGAACCTAGTATTTCTATGGTTAAATATCTCTTGGTAGATAATATTGATGGGCATGTTATTTACCTCTATGATGAAGCTGCTAGGATTGCTAGACCCGATACTAAAAATAAACATAGACCTGTTGTAGGCATGCCTGTTATTTCTGTTAAAATAGGAGATCATTGCTATCATGGTTTATGTGATATGGGTGCTAGTGCGAGTGCAATACCTCATTCTTTATACAAAGAAATTATGCATGATATTGCACCTGCTGAGATAGAAGAGATAGATGTTACAATTAAGCTTGCCAATAGAGATACTATTTCACCAGTTGGGATTGTTAGAGATGTTGAAGTATTGTGTGGGAAAGTTAAATATCCTACTGATTTTCTTGTTCTTGGTTCCCCACAAGATGAATTTTGTCCCATTATATTTGGCAGACCCTTCTTGAATACTGTTAATGCTAAGATAGATTGCAAAAAGGATGTTGTTACTATTGGATTAGGGGATATGTCTCATGATTTTAACTTTGCTAAATTTCGTAGAAAACCCCATGATAAAGAATTGCCTTGTAAAGATGAAATTTTTGGTCTTGCTTCTATTGTCGTGCCTCCTAATGATCCTTTAGAACAATACTTGCTAGACCATCAAAATGATATGTTTATGAATGAAAGAAGGGAAATAGATGAAATATTGTTTAAACAGGGACCTATTTTGAAACACAACTTGCCTGTCGAAATTCTAGGGGATCCTCCTCCACCCAAGGGTGATCCCGTGTTTGAGCTTAAACCATTACCTGATACTCTTAAATATGCTTATCTTGATGAAAAGAAGATATATCCTGTTATTATTAGTGCTAACCTTTTAGAGCGGGAAGAAGAGAAATTATTGAAAACTCTGAAGAAGCACCGTGCTGCTGTTGGATATACTCTGGATGATCTTAAGGGCATTAGTCCCACTCTATGCTAGCACAAAATAAAATTGGAGAAAGACACTAAACCAGTTGTTGATCACCAACGATGGTTCAATCCTAAGATGAAAGAAGTGGTAAGAAAAGAAATACTAAAGCTTCTGGAGGCAGGTATAATTTATCCTGTTGCTGATAGTCGGTGGGTAAGTCCTGTCCATTGTGTCCCTAAGAAGGGAGGTATTACTGTTGTTCCTAATGATAAAGATGAATTGATTCCACAAAGAATTGTTACAGTTTATAGAATGGTAATTGATTTCCGCAAATTAAATAAAGCTACTAAAAAGGATCATTACCCTTTACCTTTTATTGATCAAATGCTAGAAAGATTATCCAAACATACACATTTTTGCTTTCTACATGGTTATTCTGGTTCTCTCAAATACCTGTGTCAAAAGAGGATCAAGAAAAGACCACTTTTACCTGCCCTTTCGGTAGTTTTGCTTATAGATGTATGCCTTTTGGTTTATGCAATGCACCTGCTACCTTTCAAAGATGTATGACTGCTATATTCTCTGACTTTTGTGAAAAGATTGTTGAGGTTTCCATGGATGATTTCTCCGTTTATGGAACTTCTTTTAATGATTGCTTAAGCAACCTTGATCGAGTTTTGCAGAGATGTGAAGAAACTAATCTTGTCTTGAATTGGGAGAAGTGCCACTTTATGGTTAATGAAGGTATTGTCTTGGGGCATAAAATTTCTGAAAGAGGTATTGAAGTTGATAAAGCTAAAGTTGATGCTATTGAAAAGATGTCGTGTCCTAAGGACATTAAAGGTATCAGAAGTTTCCTTGGTCATGCCAGTTTTTATAGGAGGTTCATTAAAGACTTCTCAAAAATTTCTAGGCCTCTGACTAATCTCTTACAAAAAGATGTTCCTTTTGTCTTTGATGATGATTGTGTAGAAGCATTTGAAATACTTAAGAAAGCCTTGATTTCTGCACCTATTGTTCAGCCACCTGATTGGAATTTACCCTTTGAAATTATGTGTGATGCTAGTGATTATGCTGTAGGTGTTGTTCTAGGACAAAGAGTTGATAAGAAATTAAATGTTATTCAATATGCTAGTAAAACTCTAGATAGTGCCCAAAGAAATTATGCTACTACTGAAAAGGAATTTTTAGCAGTTGTATTTGCTTGTGATAAGTTCAGACCTTATATTGTTGATTCTAAAGTAACTGTTCACACTAATCATGCTGCTATTAAATATCTTATGGAAAAGAAAGATGCTAAACCTAGACTTATTAGATGGGTTCTCCTACTACAAGAATTTGATTTGCATATTATTGATAGAAAGGGAGCTGAGAACCTCGTTGCAGACAACTTATCTAGGTTAGAGAATGTGATGACCCACTACCTATTGATGATAGCTTTCCTGATGAACAATTAGCTGTCATAAATGCTTCTCTACCGCTCCATGGTATGCTGATTATGCTAATTACATTGTTGCTAAATTTATACCACCTAGTTTCACATACCAGCAAAAGAAAAAGTTTTTCTATGATTTAAGACATTACTTCTGGGATGACCCACACCTTTATAAAGAAGGAGTAGATGGTGTTATTAGACGTTGTGTACCTGAGCATGAACAGGAACAGATCCTACGCAAGTGTCACTCCGAGGCTTATGGAGGACACCACGCTGGAGATAGAACTGCACATAAGGTATTGCAATCCGGTTTTTATTGGCCTACTCTTTTCAAGGATGCCCGTAAGTTTGTCTTGTCTTGTGATGAATGTCAAAGAAATGGTAATATCAGTAGGCGTCAAGAAATTCCTATGAACTATTCACTTGTTATTGAACCATTTGATGTTTGGGGCTTTGATTATATGGGACCGTTTCCTTCCTCTAATGGGTATACACATATTTTAGTTGTTGTTGATTACGTTACTAAGTGGGTAGAAGCTATTCCAACTAGTAGTGCTGATCATAACACTCTATTAAGATGCTTAAAGAAGTTATTTTTCCGAGGTTTGGACTCCCTAGATATTTAATGAATGATGGTGGTTCACATTTTATTCATGGTGCTTTTCGTAAAATGCTTGCTAAGTATGATGTTAATCATAGAATTGCATATCCATACCATCCAAAATCTAGTGGTCAAGTAGAACTAAGTAATAGAGAGATTACATTAATTTTGCAAAAGAATGTTAATAGATCTAGAAAGAATTGGTCCAAGAAACTTGATGATGCATTATGGGCCTATAGAACTGCATATAAAAATCCTATGGGTATGTCTCCGTATAAAATGGTTTATGGAAAAGCATGTCACTTACCTCTCGAACTAGAGCATAAGGCATATTGGGCCATTAAAGAGCTCAATTATGACTTCAAACTTGCCGGAGAGAAGAGGCTATTTGACATTAGCTCACTTGATGAATAGAGAACCCAGGCCTATGAGAATGCCAAACTGTTTAAAGAAAAAGTTAAAAGATGGCATGATAAAAGGATACAAAAGCGTGAGTTTAATGTAGGTGATTATGTTTTGCTATACAACTCTCGTTTAAGATTTTTTGCAGGAAAACTCCTCTCTAAATGGGAAGGTCCTTATGTTATCAAGGAGGTCTATCGTTTCGGTGCCATAAAAATCAACAACTTCGAAGGCACAAATCCAAAGGTGGTGAACGGTCAAAGAATCAAACATTATATCTGAGGTAATCCAATAAATGTTGAAACTAATGTTATTGAGACCATAACCCCGGAGGAATATATAAGGGACACTTTCCAGAATGTTTCAGACTCCAAAAAGGAATAGGTATGTGTTACGGTAAGTAAACCGACTCCAAAAGAGTTCTAATGGCCATTTTTCTCCGTTTTGGAATATTTAAGAAATAGGAAAATAAGAAGTAGTCCGAAGGGGACACGAAGCATCCAAGAGGGTGGAGGGCGCGCCCTACCCCCCTGGGCGTGCCCTCCTACCTCGTGGGCACCTCGTGTGCCCTCCAGACTCCGTTTTCTTGCACAACACTTCTTTTGGTCGGTTAAAATTCATTAATAATCTCCCGAAGGTTTTGACCACCATACCACGCAAATATCCTCTGTTTTTGTTTCGAGCTGTTTTTCTGACAGATCTAGATTATCATGATGTCTTCAAGCACCCCCAAGGACAAGTTCTTCGAGAAGGTTATCAATCCCAACCTCGCGGAGGTGCTGCAACACCCTCAAACAACTGAGATGCGTGATGGGTTGCTACACATCCGCGATGTCGAGCGACCAAGGAGGACCGGAAGCGTGGGGACAAGACTCGAAGCAATGGAGCAACAAGTTTTCAAGTGCCAGGGGATGGTGGAACACGGACTCAACGCCAACCACATGGTGATCGCGGAGTTCACCAACAACCACAAGCAGGATGCCAAGAACATTGGGGAGACCATCTTCAAGCTTCACGAGAAAATCGAGCATCTCCAAGCCCATCTCACTTCTATCTTTACCATTTTTCTTAGTTTGATCCTTTTGGTAATATCTTGATCTAGTAGAATAAAGTTTTAGTATGATTTACTTTTGAGTTTTGCTTTATGATCCTTCTATGTAATCGAGTCCGTGAGCTATATATAATAAAGATTAGTCTTGAGTCGAGGGCTTGGTTATCTTGCCATGATCTTGAGGGAATAAAATTAAGAATAAAAATAATTAAACAGATCATATTGATCTTATGGAGAGTAATGACTTCACATATAAAAGAGTATGATGAATAAAAGTTGTTGAGAGTTGACAAACATAGTTTTGGTCATCGTGGCAATTAATAAGAAGTAATAAAGAAAGAGGGGTCTTCACATATAATACACTATCTTGGACATCTTTTATGATTGTGAGCACTCATTAAAATATGACATGCTAAAGAGTTGATGTTGGACAAGGAAGACAACGTAATGGATTATGTTTTCTTATATCCGAAATAAAGTATATTGTCATGGATCATCCAACATGTTGAGCTTGCCTTTCCCCCTCATGCTAGCCAAACTCTTTGCACCAAGTAGAGATACTAGTTGTGCTTCCAAATACCCTTAAAACCAGTTTTGCCAAGAGAGTCCACTATATCTACCTATGGATTGAGTAAGATCCTTCAAGTAAGTTGTCATTGTTGCATGCAATAAAAATTGCTCTCTAAATATGTATGATTTATTAATGCGGAGAAAATAAGATTTATACGATCTTATGATATGGAAGCAATAAAAGCGATGGACTGCATAATAAAGGTCCATATCACAAGTGGCAATATAAAGTGACGTTCTTTTGCATTAAGAATTTGTGCATCCAACCATAAAAGCGCATGACAACCTCTGCTTCCCTCTGAGAAAGGCCTATCTTTTATTTGTCTTATGCCCTATACAAGAGTCATGGTGATCTTCACCTTTCCTTTTTACATTTTATCCTTTGGCAAGCACATTGTGTTGGAAAGATCCTGATATATATATATCCAATTGGATGTAAGTTATCATAAACTATTATTGTTGACATTACCCTTGAGGTAAAAGGTTGGGAGGCAACACTATAAGCCCCTTTCTTTCTCTGTGTCTGATTAAAACTCCATACCCATAAGTATTGTGTGAGTGTTAGCAATTATGAAAGACTAAATGATAGTTGAGTATGTGGACTTGCTGAAAAGCTCTTATATTGACTCTTTCCGATGTTATGATAAATTGCAATTGCTTCAATGACCAAGATTATAGTTTGTTAGTTTTCAATGAGGTGTATGATTCATACTTGACATTGTGAATAGATTGTTACTTTAACATAAAAAATCATATGACAATATATATATGTTGCTGTTATGAGAATGATCATGATGCCCTCATGTCCGTATTTTATATTATCGACACCTCTATCTCTAAACATGTGGACATATTTTTCGTTATCGGCTTCCGCTTGAGGACAAGCGAGGTCTAAGCTTGGCGGAGTTGATACGTCCATTTTGCATCATGCTTTTATATCAATATTTACTGCATTATGGGCTGTTATTACGCATTATGTCACAATACTTATGCCTATTCTCTCTTATTTTACAAGGTTTACATGAAGAGGGAGAATGCCGGCAGCTGGAATTCTAGGCTGGAAAAGGAGCAAATATTAGAGACCTATTCTGCACAACTCCAAAAGTCCTGAAACTCCAGGGAAGTCAGTCTTAGAATATATAAAAAATATTGGGCGACGAAAGTACCAGAAAGGGGCCACCCACCATCCACGAGGGTGGGGGCGCGCCCTACCCCCCTGGGCGCGCCCCCTGCCTCGTGGGCCCCTGGCAGGCCTCTGGTGCCCATCTCTGGCTATATGAAGTCTTTCGCCCTGAAAGAAATCAGAAGGAAGCTTTCGGAATGAAACACCGCCGCCACGAGGCGGAACCTGGCGAAACCAATCTAGGGCTCCGGCAGAGCTGTTCTGCTGGGGAAATATCCCTCCGGGAGGGGGAAATCATCACCATCGATCCTCTCATTGGGAGGGGGTCAATCTCCATCAACATCTTCACCAGCACCATCTCCTCTCAAACCCTAGTTCATCTCTAGTATCCAATCTTTGTCTCAAAACCTCAGATTGGTACCTGTGGGTTGCTAGTAGTGTTGATTACTCCTTGTAGTTGATGCTAGTTGGTTTATTTGGTGGAAGATCATATGTTCAGATCCCTTATGCATATTAATACCCCTCTGATTATGAACATGAATATGATTTGTGAGTAGTTACGTTTGTTCCTGAGGACATGGGAGAAGTCTTGCTATAAGTAGTCATGTGAATTTGGTATTCGTTCGATATTTTGATGAGATGTATGTTGTCTTTCCTCTAGTGGTGTTATGTGAACGTCGACTACATGACACTTCACCATTATTTGGGCCTACAGGAAGGCATTGGGAAGTAATAAGTAGATGATGGGTTGCTAGAGTGACAGAAGCTTAAACCCTAGTTTATGTGTTTCTTCGTAAGGGGCTGATTTGGATCCACATGTTTCATGCTATGGTTAGGTTTACCTTAATACTTCTTTTGTAGTTGCGGATGCTTGCAAGAGGGGTTAATCATAAGTGGGATGCTTGTCCAAGGAAGGGCCGTACCCAAGCACCGGTCCACCCACATATCAAATTATCAAAGTAACGAATGTGAATCATATGAGCATGATGAAAACTAGCTTGACGATAATTCCCATGTGTCCTCAGGAGCGCTTTCCTTTATATAAGAGCTTGTCCAGGCTTGTCCGTTGCTACAAAAAGGATTGGGCCACCTTGCTGCACCTTGTTTACGTTTATTACTTGCTACTCGTTACAAATTACCTTATCACAAAACTATCTGTTACCGATAATTTCAGTGCTTGCAGAGAATACCTTATTGAAAACCGCTTGTCATTTCTTTCTGCTCCTTGTTGGGTTCGACACTCTTACTTATCGAAAGGACTATGATAGATCCCCTATACTTGTGGGTCATCAGCAACTTATAGCAATTCATCATATAGCAGCAGCAGGAGCACCTCATAGCAATTCATCATATACCAGCTGCAGGAGCAGCTCATAGCAATGCATCATATAGCAGCAGCAGAAGCAGCTCATAGCAATTCATCGTATAGCAGATCTGAATGAAAATTTGGTAAAAATGAGAGGAGATCCTCACCTTGTTGGATGAGCTCATCCTTCAACAGCACCTCAAGGCCATGGCCTGGGAGGAGGGGAGGGGGGAATGAGGTGCCTTCTGCCATAGTGTGGCATTGGCCGTAGTTGTGCGGCGCCCGCCGGAGTAGTGCGTTGGACGGACCACAGTGGAGCAGCTGCTGGAGACCATGAGAATGAGGGGCGGCGCCAGAGGAAGGAGCAGCCGGGAAGATTTGGCTCTACCCGCCGGCCATGTAGCCTAGCTGGACAGAGCATCGTCGAGGACCAGGCCAGATGGGATTAGTGGCGACAGCTCGCTGGAGGAACCCTAGCGCTGCAGGCAGGGGATCGAGGTAGAGGGAAAGGGGAGAGGATATGCAAGCGGGGCAGGGCAATGAACGCTTGCGTGTTTGTTTTTACTTGAGGGTCAGGTGTGACGCGGGCGTGAGCAGTGGCATTTTGAGTGTAGTATAGGCAAACAACAGAGTCATTTCACTATTCCCCTTCCCTTCAATTTTTAGTGAGCTTATACCCGAAACACACCCCCCCCAAAGCGAAATAAGTTAAGCCCAAGCCCATAACTCAAAAATGACTTATTTAAATCTTTTATGGCTTATTTTGACAATAAGCTCTGAAAAGGCTTAATGGAACTGGCCCTTAACCTGCAACTCAATTGTGCGTGCAATGATGAATCACACCTGCCTGCTATAGTGTACATTTAGGCATCATCATACATGGCATAACCTAATACATGTGCATTCCATTGTAGAATCTGGAATATGCAATGTTTATGGTAGTTCATACGTTGCACATGATGTTTAAATGCCCCTTAAATCTGGTCAGTCAAGTGATGGTCTTTAAACTTCTTTGCTTCTTTTCTTGATATAAGATTTGGTCACCATCTGTTCAATTGCTTGTTTGTATCAGCCAACCATACTAGGACTGTTTGCTTTGATTACTTGTTGTTCTTGACCTAACACTTTAACAGAGGTTGTCAATGATTTCAACCCTAAGGACTGCTGTAGTGGGGGTTTGTCTAAGTCATAGGTGACATAAAGTTTTGGCTGTACACTAAAGTAGGCTCTCCAAGAGTACCTGGAGATCCAGTTTGAAGGTATGCCTAGTTTTTACATAGTGCACTCATAGTAAATGCTCATTTCATTGTGTGCAAGAGATGTGGCATGTTTCATTATATGGTGTTGTTTTGTTATAATCTCATCCTTTTGTGTTGTTCACAGACTGGAAAGTATGCATATTTATTTTCCAAGGAGACGAGTAACTAGTTTGTGTCACCTTGCAGAGGGGGTGCAATGAACATAAGATTGAGGATTTCGAAGTACAAGATGTTAGGAAGGAGCCTTGCAAGAGAAGGAGGAGCAGTGTTGAGCCTGTTCAACCAGTTAAGGTAAGTCACTGTATCCAACTCAACAGTTCAATTGCTTGTTTGTTTCAGGCATAGTTAAATTGCTCTTTTCAATTGCTTTATTTGTTCTCGGTTAATGAGATGCCCAAACAATGATGCCTGATGTTGGGTACTTGTATAACTATTAATTGACATAATTAAAGGCCTTACCATTTAATTACTCTGGCGAAGTGTGCCTGAAGCTTTGAAGTCTATTAACCAACTATTACTGCACGAGGCTCACAATCTAGTTTATATTAGGCTAATGATTGCATAGTTTTGCTTGTTGTAGTAGGTTTGTATGAATCCCTCTGTTGTTCATTATGCTCCCTAAGACATTAATTGAGCTACAGAATGGCCAACTGCTTGCTTACTTATACGCAACATGCTGTCTAAATTTGTAACATGTCTATGTTTTGGATTTGTCCCCAACATCATGCTCCTCTGGCGAGCTAAGAGAGATTTCTGTATGCGGGCTGCATAGACTACCATTTTTATAATTTTTAAAATATCACCTGCTTATGCTTCGTGACGTGTAACATTATTGTTAGTCCTATTTTGCCATGTACAAAATAGTCTGTCTTGCTTGCTTCACTGTTGTAACTATATTTTTGCCCTAGTCATGTGTACTTACAGAAACATTTCAGGATGAAGTGACATCAACACAAAGATTTGCGAGCAGTGCGGCATGGCTGCTACCAAATGATTATGGATTGGAATTGGAATGTGCTGATGTTCTTGAGCATCAACTAGAGGTGGCAAGACAACGTGTACATGATTCTCAACGTGCAATCAACAAGTTGAGACTGGACTTGCAGGTATTAGATGCAGGAATCAAAAAATGAAACGAGACACTGAGGTAACCATGAAGGAATTGGAGATTTTGCTGACTGAAATTTGTGCTATCTGAATCCGGCCAATCCTATTTTCTGAAGAGATTATAGTTCAAATGGTAAGTTATGTTGATGCGTGTCCATGATGTATGAGCTTTATGTGTCCACTGTATGTAATTTGCTGTTTGTGTATGCTTTATTATCACTGGTGCCAAACTATAATGCCCAGGGGGTATATTTGGTTGTAATTTCTTTGTTGTATAGTGTAGGATTATTCTACATTTCTATGCCTTAGTCTTTTTATTGTATAGTGTATGTTTTTTAGAGGCGATAGTATATAGTAGGATAATTCTTTGAATATGCTATATCATTGAAACGGGGGCCAACACGCCCAAACATTTCCGGGATGCCATACAAACAAACAAACATGTGTAGTCAAAGTGGGCCTTAATTGGTGTGACGCCCCCGATTTGACCGTACACTAATCATGCACGCAAATGTGTACGATCACGATCAGGGACTCACGGGAAGATATCACAACACAACTCTAAAACATAAATAAGTCATACAAGCATTATAATACAAGCCAGGGGCCTCGAGGGCTCGAATACAAGTGCTCGATCATAGACGAGTCAGCGGAAGCAACAATATCTGAGTACAGACATAAGTTAAACAAGTTTGCCTTAAGAAGGCTAGCACAAAGGTAGCAACGATCGAAAAGGCAAGGCCTCCTGCCTGGGACCTCCTAACTACTCCTGGTCGTCGTCAGCGGCCTGCACGTAGTAGTAGGCACCTCCAGTGCCGTGGGAGTCGTCGTCGACGGTGGTGTCTGGCTCCTGAACTCCGACATCTGATTGCGACAATCCGGTATAGAAAGGGGAAAAGAGGGAGAAAAGCAACCGTGAGTACTCATCCAAAGTACTCGCAAGCAAGGAGCTACACTACATATGCATGGGTATATGTGTAAAGAGGCATATCAGTGGACTGAACTGCAGAATGCCGGAATAAGAGGGGGATAGCTAGTCCTGTCGAAGACTAAGCTTCTGGACATCTCCATCTTGCAGCATGTAGAAGAGAGTAGATTGAAGTCCTCCAAGTAGCATCGCATAGCATAATCCTACCCGGCGATCCCCTCCTCGTCACCCTGTTAGAGAGCGATCACCGGGTTGTATCTGGCACTTGGAAGGGTGTATTTTATTCAGTATCCAGTTCTAGTTGTCATAAGCTCAAGGTACAACTCCGGGTCGTCCTTTTACCGAGGGACACGGCTATTCGAATAGATAAACTTCCCTGCAGGGGTGCACCACATAACCCAACACGCTCGATCCCAATTGGTCGGACACACTTTTCTAGGTCATGCCCGGCCTCGTAAGATCAACGCGTCGCAGCCCCACCTAAGCACAACAGAGCGGTCAGCACGCCGGTATAATCCTAAGCGCGCAGGGGTCTGGGCCCATCGCCCTATGCACACCTGCACGTTGCGAACGCGGCCGCGAGCAGACCTAGCAACCCACACGATCACGGCGGTTACGTCAAAGCGGTCCAACACGGCGCGCGCCACTCAGTCGCTGACGTCAAAAGAGCTTCGGCTGATACCACGACGCCGGGATACCCATAACTACTCCCGCGTAGATGGCTAGTGCGTATAGACCAAATGGCCAGACTCAGATCAAATACCAAGATCTCGTTAAGCGTGTTAAGTATCCGCGAACGCCGACCAGGGCCAGGCCCACCTCTTACCTAGGCGGTCTCAACCTGCCCTGTCGCTCCGCCACAAGGATCCACTTGCGGGTACTCCTACGAGCCGACCCGTCTTTAGTCATCACATGTGTCATGTATATAATATATAAGTATATACCCGCGATCACCGCCCAGGTGATCACGGCCCGATAGTGTAGCACAGCAAACGGACAAGAATGTAGGGCCACTGATGGAAATCTAGCATCCTATACTAAGCATGTAGGATTGCAGGTAAAGGTATCAACAGTAGTAGCAAGGATAGGCTATGCATCAGAATAGGATATCGAAAAGCAGTAACATGCTACACTACTCTAATGCAAGCAGTATAGAGGAGAGTAGGCGATATCTGGTGATCAAGGGGGGGGCTTGCCTGATTGCTCTGTCAAGTAGGAGGGGTCGTCGACTCCGTAGTCAAACTGGGCAGCAGCAGTGTCGGTCTCGTAGTCTACCGGAGAGAAGAGGGGGAAGAAACAGTAAATACAATGCAAACATAAGCATGACGATGCGTGACATGACAGTGAGCGGTGCTAGGGGTGTCCTAACGCGACAGTAGGTGGTACCGGTGAAGGGGGGAACATCCGGGAGGTATCCCCGATGTTTCGCGTTTTCAGACAGACGGACCGGAGGGGGAAAGTTGCTAGTTCGATAGGTTAGGGAGGTGTGGTGGACGAACGGACTGCATATTCGGATTCGTCTCGTCGTTCTGAGCAACTTTCATATAGAAAACATTTTCATCCGAGTTACGGTTTAAAAGATATGAATTTTCAAAGTTTATTTGAATTTCTGGAATTATTTAATTAACAGAAAAAGGGATATGACGTCAGCATGACGTAGGAGTGACGTCAGCGGTTAACAGTCCGGGTTGACTGGTCAAACTGACAAGGGGGACCCACCTGTCATAGACAGTGGGTTAACAGAGGATTAACTAATTAGTTTTTTAGCTAATTAACTACTGGGCCCACCTGTCAGCGAGAGATTAATTAAACTATTTATTTTTATTTATAAAACATTTTCTTTTTCTTTTCTTTTTAATTATTGCGGCGGGGCCCGCATGTCAGTGACTGGGCCTGCCCAGTCAGCAGTTGACTGGGTCAACCCAGTCAACTGGGCCCGTGGGGGCCACTGGCAGTGACCCAGGGGTGGCCCCAGGTGTGCCACGTCGGCGGCCGGCGCCGGAGTATCGCCGGCGACCAAAACGCACGGCGGCGCGCGCGGGAGGGGCGCGGGTTTCACCCACTGTGGGTTTGCGGGGGCGGGGCTGGGCGCGTTCGACGCGGCTCGACGTCGCGCGTCCAACGGCGGTGGTCGGAGGGGCTGGAACGGACGGGGTCGACCGCTACGGGCTCGCCGGCGGCGAGGAGCTACGGGTGCCCGACGGAAGCTACGCTAGAGCGCGCGAATGGCCGAACTAGCTAGCTAGGTGGGTGCGGCACGGTGCGGTCGGACTAGCGGGCCAACGCCCGTGACCATTTGGTCACCGGAGACACGCCGGCGGCGAGCTCCGCGGCGTGGCGTTCGGGCGCGCGCGGGGAAGCAGCTACGGAGCGCGAGCGAGCTAGCGGAGAGGGGTAGGAGGTAGAGGAGCTCACCGCGCGGCGCAAGAAAGGCCCGTGGGTGCTTAGGAGCAGCAGGTCGTCGCTGGGGAAGAAGGGGCTCGCCGGCGTCCGAAGATGAAGGCGAGCTCGGGGAGGCCGATGCAGTGGCTCCGAGCTTCGGCGGAGAGGCGGAGGGGATGTAGTCGAGGGCGGCGACGTCGTACGGCACGGCGAGGTGGCGAGTGGGGCACGGTGGCCGCGTGAACGACGGGAACGGCGGCGAGCGCGTCGGGCGTGGGGAAGAGGGGAGCGGCGCGGATCCGGGGGAGAGGCGCAGAGGCCGAGGGAGGGAGCAGGGTGAGTGGGAGAGAGGCCCGAGGGAGCGGGGCCGCTGGCGCCCTTATCCTCTCGCGGGGTTCACCGCCGGCGAGGGGGTTCGGCGGCGACGCGCCCTGTTCCGACCCGGTCGGGGGAACAGGAAGGGGACGCGGGGGGGGGGAGGTGGGCTGGGCCGGGGCGCGGCTGCGGGTGGCGGCCGAGCTTGGGCCGGGGGGGGAGGTTTTGGGCCGCGGGTCCAGTGGGGGGGGAGCGGGCCCTTTACCCTTTGTTTTCTTTTTCTGTTTTGTTTTCTGTTTTCTCTTATTTGTTTATTTCCTTTTCTGTTTTATTTCATTTTAAAGCCTTTAGGCATTTTATAAAAATGTGTTCTCTCCACCATAATTACCAGTGTAATATTTGGCACCCACTGAACATTTTTGTTTGAGTTTTTGAAAACTTTTATTTTTCACTTTAATTATATTTGAAGTTTGAACTAGGAGTTAGAAAGGAAGGTGATTCAAATGTGATCAAGCCCTGTTTAGCAACATGATTAGCTTAATCACAGGGAGTTACTGTAGCATGATTCCCAGGGTGTTACAATTGGGCTGGTCAAAATAATATTTAGTGGATCGCAAATGATGTGTCCCACCGTAACAACGGTTCTTAGCAGGCCGTTAACAGGCCAAAAGCTCGATATGGCTGTATAAATGGAAATGGCCCGCAGGCCTCTAGCAGGCCGAAATAAATGTCAATTTTGTCTTGGCCCTTTTACTTTAAAGGCTGGTAAGAGGCCAAAAGGGTTATGGGCCAGAGGATGCCCAATTTGCAAACTAGGCTTTTAACAGGCCGAAAGTCGCGTCGGGCTGAAATTTTGCCCTGCGGAACATGGGCCCCTAATGGACCCAATGTCAAAGGCCCAACTGTTGTGCGGGCTATTAACAGGCCGAAAGACAAAATGGGCTAGGAATTGGCCCATTTACCGAATGGACCGAGGACAGGCCTAAAGTCACAATGGGCTAGAATTGGTCCAACTGCGGAATGGGCCGGGAAAAGGCCGAAAGACGTTCCGGGCCGTTAACGGGCTGGAACTGGCGATGGGGGTCTAACAGGCCGAAAGAAGCTTGGGCCGTAATTGGGCCCAAAGACGTAGTGGGCCGTTAACGGGCTGAAACTGACGATGGGCTGGAAATTTTCAAATCTATAATGGGCCTTTGATGGGCCGATTCTGTGTAACTTGCATGGGCCGTGCTTGTGTATGGGCCTGACTCAAGTAGGCTGCTAATGGGCCGGCCCATTTATTTTGCCAGGCCCGGCCTTCTGACCTGAATGGGCCACTGTTAGGCCGAGACACGTGTCGACGTATCATAGGCGCGTTCCGTCCATTCGCTAGATGACAACTATCCGAACGCCGGGCCGACACGTGGATCTCCTGGCGAATGAGAATTTTACACGTGGAAAATCCCCATTGGTCTAGGCTGTTAATGGGTTATTGGATCCAAACCAGAACTTGATAGCTTAACGGCGACCCGTTACGGTGGATGCCACATGTCGGTTACCCTTGACGAAAGCACTTCTATGATGCGCGATTTATTGTCATGGAAGTGGACACTTCTATGATGGTAATTTTGGTAATGTCATGAAACACTTCTACGACAGCACAAGTATGACTATCTTGATTATTTCATAAAATCGTCATGGATGTACATGCATGACAAAAAAGTGACCTACTGTGACAAACACGTATCATCATGGAAGTGTATTTTATTTGTAGTGTGTGCGCGTGCATTCCGCCGGTGCTCTAAGGTCGAAACCGTCGCCGCCTTGCCTTCGTCTCCATTTGGTCGTCGAGCAACAACGATAAAGAGGTGCTACACGAGATGGCACAATAGGGGGCTGTTTTGGACAAGCTTGGTTGTAGCACGATGAACCGGACAGTGAAGGCCATGATGGTGGGTGCCTGCCTTCTCGTGCGATCAGCTGCTGCTGCAGCGGCACGCGGACATGTCTCCTCGCTTGTTGGCTACTACTGCTGTGTGTGGTGGCCGTGGTGGTGCTGCACGATGGGTCAAGCAGAGCAGAGCACGTGACCGGATATGTGTGGGTGCGGCCGTCCGGCATGCATACGCAGCCTCCTTCCACCTAGCCGCAGATGGCGCACGAGAAGGCAGGCACGGGTATCCATGTGTTGTGTGCGGACGTGGTGTACGCCGTGTGTGCATGCATGGGTATTATTTAAAAAGAAAAGATTTGTACATTAGCATTCAAGCGTATTGATTCAAATAGTTAGCCTACTACGTGATCAGCAAGCCGGAGATTCCGGATTCTGCGCGCATAGTCCTTGTTTTTTTACATGTTTATTTATTTCATCAGTTGACAGGTGGGACCCATGAGACAGGCAGGACGTAGTAATGACAATGCAATAGTGTGTTCCACGTATACAAATTTGACCGGTCAACTGGAGAAAATACGGAGCTCTAAGGCGATCCAGTGACCGTATAATTACTGTAACTCATATTCAATGATTGTATTGAGCGTATTCTGAAGTCCAATGACCGTATCGTGCTTCAACCTCAACTTCTGTAACATCCCCAGCATCACACTATAGTAATCCCTTATGATCAATGCCAAGTCATCTTGATTTACAAAGCTTAATCATGTTGGGGTAATATCTCAACTCAAATCCCTTCTCTGAATTCTATTCAAATTCAAAATGAAATTTGAAGTTGTAAAAAAAGTTGCTGGAAAAACTGTTCATTATTTAGCAAATATTCCAAAACAATTTGATGTTAAGAAAAAGAACATCACTATGTTGCTAAAATGAGCAGTAGCAATTAATCCAGTGCAATTCTAGCATTTTAAAATGCTACTCCATTTATGAAAATTCCAAATGGATTCAAATAAATCCCAAGCTTATGGTAGCAGTGCACCACTGCCCCTAGTATTTGTTTTCACCAGTGGCACATTTTTGCAAAAGATAATTAGTGCAAAAGAAAATGCAAAAGGCTACTGTTAAATGAAAACAGAAAAGTTTTAAGAGAAAAAGAAAAGGGGAAAGAAAGCCTCCTGCCCTCTAGGCCTCGGCCCACTCGAGCCGGCCTAGTGGCCCACTCCCCCTGGTCAACTCTCTCCTCCCCATGTTCCCCTAACCCGAGCCAGGCGCCCGTTCCCGCCGGACCACCTCGCCGGCTCCGTCGCTACAGCGCGCGCCGCGGAGGGGATAAGGCGGCCACGAGCGCGCCTCGGGACGCCTCCCCACCTCCACTTGCGTCTCTCCTCCCCCAGATCCACCTCTCTCCTCCCCCTCTCCTTCGTTCTGGAGAGGAGACCGACGCGGTCGCCGCCGTTCTCCGTCATCCACGTGGCCACAGCCACCGCATCGCTTTGCCGTCCTGTCCATCGTCTCCACCGGTCTCGACTACACCGTCCTCAACCACGAGCGCGAGCAGGAGAGCTTTGCTACGCCGCGGATCGAGCCGTTCCCTTTGCTTTGGCCGCCGGCGATCCTCCTCCGTCTCCGGCGACTCTGCTGCTACTAATCTTCCACGGGCCACCTTGAGCCGCTCGGTGAGCTCCGTCACCTCTTCCTTTTCCTCCTTTAACTTGCTGCGCCCGTAGCTCGCCGCTTCTACTGTGTCCGAACACAGCGCCGCCGTCGAGCTCCTCGGCATGGCCACGCTCGCCGATGCACTGGTCTGGGCTCGCAGTCGTGCTCAGCACGCGCGTAGGGCCCCATAGCGCCCTTAGCTGCTCCCGCCGCGCTCGCCTATGCACCCCTGGCTGCTCTGCCCGCGCGCCGCCTCTGCCGCTCGCGCGCTGTGCCCCCTGGCCAGCGCCGTAACCGCCGGCGCCCCCGTGTGTGTGCGTGCGTGCTCTGTGTGTGGTGAGTGCGTGCGTGCAGTATGTGTGTGCATTTAGTGGGTGGTCGAGCCCGCCTCTGCCCGGCCACGCCCACCTCCAGCACCGTTGTGCCGCTGCACTGCTGCTGCTTCTCTGCCTGCTGCTGCTCCTATGCTACAGTTACTGTAGCAGTAGCCAGCTTTGCATCTATTACGCTAACTGGCCCTCTAAACGACCTCAAAACAGCAACTGGATCAAGCCTAACATAGCTAAAATAAATATGCGCGGGTAGTACACTTGACAGGGTTCAATTCTTTCCATTGGACCAAATCCAAAAGTTGGCTGGATTAATTCCTATGAAAATCACAAAATGCTAAGTTCTGTTAAGTGAAGAACCGAGAAACGGCTTTATTTTTATAGCTACTGTAGAGCTGTTGATGATAAGCTAATGAACTCTAATTTGGATAAAAGTGATACTAACATGTAGATCGTAGGAAAATGCTCATAATTGATGTAAGGCATGAGATCATAGGTTATACAGATCAACAGCTGTAGCCTCCGAAAAACAGCTAAGTGATGTTTTAAAAAACTGATGCAATCCTCAGACTTAGCCAATTTTCAGGAATTCTAGAATATGTCTAAAATCTTTGAAAATTAATAGAAAATAAACCGTAACTCGGATGAAAAAGTTTTATACATGAAAGTTGCTCAGAACGACGAGACGAATCCGGATACACGTTCCGTTCGTCCGCCACACATCCTTAGCATAGCGAACGTGCAACTTTCCTCCTCCGTTTCATTTGTCCGAAACATGCCAAACTTCGGGAAAACTTTCCCGGATGTTTCCCCCTTTCGCCGATATCGCGTAACACCGCGTTAGAAGACATCTAGCTCTGCATGTTGTCCTGTTATGCACTTGCTTGCTATGTATTTACTGTTTCTTCCCCCTCTTCTCTCTGATAGACCCCGAGACCGTTGTTGATGCCCCTGTGATTGACTACGTTGACGACGACCCTTCTTCTCTTTCAACGGAGCTTCCAGGCAAGCCCCCCCCCTTGATCATCCCGATATCGCCCATTCCATTCTCTCATGCTTGCATTAGATTTTGCTACTGTTATTGTTTGCTCCTATTCTGATGCATAGCCTGCTTTTGTAACCTGCTTATTGTTACCTACCTGCTTATCCTAAACTGCTTAGTATAGGTTGGTTAGTGATCCATCAGTGACCCCCACCTTGTCCTTGTTGCCCCTGCTTCATCATTGAAGACCCGATCAATGGGATCAAAGACCAGGCCCCGGCACCGCACATCACTTTCCCCTTAGTTGCTCGACACTACTGGGTTACTATCGAGTGCCGAGGGTGAGACCTCTACAGCACTTCTGATGTTAACCCTGTAGTGTAGCTATTCGGTCGTGGTCATCGAGGGTGATTCCGCCTTAACCACTTCCGAGACGACTCTGTCGTGCAACCCCTCAAGTGTGAACATCGGGGGTGGTTCCTCTTATGTTCACCTTGATGAGTACATCGAGTGGAATTCACCGGGGGTGATTCCTCGGGTTTTCCCCTTGATGTTTGGACACACGGATACTTGGACTTTACCACTGTTACTTGGAAAGACGGGTCAGCCCTGAGGGGTACCCGCGCGAGCTTAATTGCGAGTGACGTGGAGTCGGGTTGACCTGGAGGGTGCCCGCGAGATAATTACGAGGCGTGGCCGGGCATTCTTAGCCCTTGCCGCAAGTCCTCGAGACGGGACGACGGGGTCACATCTTTCGTGAGTCTCTGCTTGTTACCGCGCGTTCCTAATCCACTATGATTTGGATATTTGATCCGAGGGGCCTCTGGCCTGATAGCACTAACCATCACGTGGGCATAGTATGGGCGTTCTGCGTCGTATGCATCAGCCGAAGCTTAATAGACGTCAGCGACTGAGCGGCGCGCGCCGGGTTGGACTGGTAAGCACCTGCCTTTTTAAAGGAGGTTGCTAGGTCTGCTCACCGGCCGCGTACGCAACGTGCAGGAGTTCCCGGGGTGATGGCCCATGACCCCTGGGGGCATAGGTTTAGTCCGGCGTGCTGACCTCTCTATTAAGCCTAGGTCGGGTTGTGGCGTATTGTTTGGCCGAGGCCAGGCATGACCCAGGAAAGTGTGTCCGGACGGAGTTAATCGAGCGTGGTGGGTAAGTTGGTGCACCCCTGCAGGGAAGAAAACATCTATCGATATCCTGTCCTACGGTAACAAACACTTGGAGTTGTATCCCGGTCGATACAACTAGAACTGGATACTTGTGATGAGAAATGGATTGTGATGAGAATTGGATAGTATGTCTCTGGGATTGCTTTCTCGCAGGGAGTCAAGAAAGAATCTCTGGCCGAGGTTGATAACACTACTACTACTTTACTTTATGCTACTCTTATCTCTTCTGATGATGCAAGATGCTTGGAGCTGCTTGAAGATGCTAGTCTTTGATAGGCTAGGCTTTCCCCTTCTCTTCTGGCATTCTGCAGTCCAGTCCACAGATACAACCCATTTCATTGATACCGATGCATATGTAGTGTAGATCCTTGCTTGCGAGTACTTTGGATGAGTACTCACGGTTGCTTTGCTCCCCCTTTTCCCCCTTTCTTCTTTCCGGTTGATGCAACCAGATGTCGGAGCCCAGGAGCCAGATGCCACCGTCGATGCCTACTACTACGTGGAGACCGCCAACAACCAGGAGTAGTTAGGAGGCTCCCAGGCAGGAGGCCTTGCCTTTTCGATCGATGTTGCTTTTGTGCTAGCCTTCTTAAGGCAAACTTGTCTAACTCGTGTCTGTACTCAGATATTGTTGCTTCCGCTGACTCGTTTGTATTCAAGCTGATGTATTCGAGCCCTCGAGGCCCCTGGCTTGTAATATAAAGCTTGTATTATTTTAATTTGTGTCTAGAGTTGTGTTGTGATATCTTCCCGTGAGTCCCTGATCTTGATCGTACACATTTGCGTGCATGATTAGTGTATGATTGAATCGAGGGCGTCACAACTTCAGTGACCATCAGTGTATTTATCTCTAGGAAAATTATGAGAGGGGTGTCTCCAATAGTGTTCCTCGGCTTACACCTAGCATCACGGTGGTCGAACCTGGAATCATTCATCTAGTACACGTGGCATCTCAGATCTGGACACAAGGTGACGTACACCGTCAAGGTCCACGGTCAAGGGAGTCAGGGCGGACACGACCTCTCACTGCGTCTGCCATTTGAAGCGGTGCGCCGGCCCAGGGCGCCGCCCGCTGCACTCCCAGCTATACCCACCTCCTCGCCGCATTCAAAAACCTACATTTAAACCTGCGTGGAATGCAAGAAACCAACTCCGGCCACACACGTCCGTTCAGGAGCAGGACGCCGGCCAAGCTCCTACTTCCACCATTTTGTCCACTCTTTCAGCGGCATCCGACAAGCAGCAAGAGCAGTTCTCTGGCATAAAAGTCGTCTGGGTGGCCCGCCGAGCCCGGCAGTTACGAGCGAGGCAGCTCGCTGCTCCACCTACCTCGCCTAGCCCGTCGGAGGCAGTTGCCGCACTAAGCCAGCGCGTGGTTCCGCAGCTGGCCTCTCCAATACAACTCGAGGAAGAGTGCCGACTTGCTCCACGCCGGCTTGCCGGGGAGCACGGCGGCACGGGCATCGTCGTTGCCATCGACGCCGCCGTGCCATACAGCGCCTCCGGTGTCTGCGACTACGCCACCCGCCGTCGACACGCGCGTAGCCGTGACATGCATGCAGAGAAAGAAGCCGCCACGGATGTCGACGAGGTGACGCGGCTACACGGATGTCGACGAGGTGACGGCCAGCACGTCCCCGCCCGCCGCCATCATCGAGGAGAATTAGAACACAGGAGGCCGCCGCCGATTGTATCCCATGAGGGCCACCGCCGAGGCGACGCCGGCGAATACAGCCGGTGTCTTGCACGATTCTTCTTCTGCCGGATGCTGGAGGAGGACAAAGAGATCGGGCGGCGACCATTTAGATTAGGTATATTAATTCTACCAGGCTAGTTGTAATGGGAGTATCATAAGTAGTATCATGCATGCCAACTAATAGGCAAATTTGATGAGGTGGCGTAGAATTAAATGAAGAAAGAGTGGGTTGAGTATCATATTATGATACCGTATGGAATTAAGTTACTCCCACTGTGGTTAGTCTTAGGCCTTGTTCGGTTCAACCTCCTCCCAAGGGGTTTGGAGAGGAATGGAGGGGAATTTGGCTTGTACAGGATTTAATCCCCCACAATCCCTGTTAATCTATATATATTGTGGGCATGTTATTTGACCCCTCAATTTGTCGTGCTACGATCAGTCTGAGTGTCTCCATGTAGTACACCATCCTCTAATTTGGTGGATGCCAAGCCGGCCTGAATAGGAGCTATAACTTTTTTTCAAGTTGAAAAATGTTACCAATGAGGAGCCATAATTAAGCTGGAGGCGTCTCTTATTTTCTTTCGAATGGGCAATAAGCTGGAGAGCTGGAGAGTGTCTCTAATTGGCTGCCTCTAGTGTTAAGGCCCTCTAGTACGAAACACGGGCAGCCGACTGGGCCGATACAAAAGCCTATCCATCTTAAAGCCCATTTGTTTTTTGTTTTTTGCGAGGAGAAGCCCATATTTCTTGAAGAGGGGGTGATCCCAGAAAAACCCTCCTTCCTCCTCGCTTCCACTTATACTGCAGCTGGCTGGACTCTCCCATATAGAAAACCCCCGCTCACCTTCTTCCTCACTCATACAGAAAACGCATGCTCCTCTTCTTCCACTCCTACAGAAAACCCAAGCCCTCCTTCTCCCCCACTCGCACTGCCACTAGGCTCGTCTCTGGCTACTCTGCTCAAACCTGTGAGCTCGGCGCGAGGCCCGCAAGGAAAATGGAGCCAGCTGGACCCAGCGCCAAGAAGATGGGGCTCCTGCCAATGGCGACGCCGGTTGTAGATCCTGCACCCGGCAGCGCGGGGAGAAGCGGCAAGCCCCCCCCCCCACCACCACCACCACCACCAGGATCCGAGGAACCCGTAGAATCTCCGGTGGACCGCATCAGTGATCTCCCGGACGACATCCTTGGGGAGATCATCTCACATCTCCCCACCAAGGATTGCTGCCACACACAAGTCCTCTCAACTCGGTGGCGCTCGATATGGCGCACCGCGCCCCTCAATCTCGACTGTCGTCAAATTTCTGTCCTTCCTGAATTTGATCTCCTCAGAGCCATCGTCTCCTCTCACTAGCAGGGCCCCGTTTGACACCTCTGCATCCCGACCCACTACCTATTGTCCATACCCGGCAGGGTGGACGCTTGGCTCACATCCCCTGAATTCAAAAAACTCCAGCAGTTGGAGTTATACCATTACGGCGAAAGTTTCATACCACGAACCGAACACCAAGAATTTCTATCCACACCACCGTTATCCATCTCGTGGTTTTCCTCCTCTCTCTCCACACGACCACCTTCACCCAGTGCCATGTACCATACGATCTGGTACAAATGCTTCGACTCCCACTGCTAAAAAAACTTTCGCTTGTGGAGGTTTATCTGTTGGAGGCCTCACTGTACAGCATCATCCACTCGAGTTGCCTTGCCCTGGAGCGCTTGCTGATTGTTTTGGGAGTAGAAATCCCTATCATTTGTCTCCAAATAAAGTCGCCTCACCTTAAAAGCATTGGAATTTGTTTTCAAGGACAGCAGCTCATCATCGAAGATGCCCCTTCACTTCAAAGGTTGCTCCTTCATTATTGTTATAAACCTTGACAAATAATTGTCGTCTCTGCGCCCAAACTGGAGACCTTGGATGTAATTCATGATCCATTTAATGATCACAAGAAGTTGGTGTTTAGCTCCTCACCTTTTCAGGTACCGTATATTATCATCTACACATTTGTAATCATAAGCTGCATTTTTCATTTGTGCGCATAAGTTTTATATCATCTTGGAGTACACTTTGGGTACTAATATTATGTTATATGCTCAATGAAGAGTTCGTCCATGGATAGACTATGAATGCTAATGGATTCTGTCAAGATCTTATATATCAGAATGTTTAGTTATGATCTGAACATAATTATTGGCTTGCTGCGATGCTTTTGATCTCTGGAGAATTTATATAAAGGTGATGATTTCATGCACATTGAAAGACCATATATATTGTATAAGAATTAACCGTTCAAGTGTTGCTCTTTCGACATAATCTTTTTTCAGACCTTAAATGTTTTCAATCTTCATGTCTACTTAGGCACTAACACATGGAGAAAAATGTATAACCAATCGGTGACGTAATAAGCACCAGGATTTTCTCAGTTCTCATGACATTCGTTTGAGGACAATAACGATGGATGGATATGCATCCAACCAGGAAAACAGAAGCTTTGTCACATTCTTCCTGTTGAATGTGAGGTCACTATTGTCCTTGGGGCTTAAGTTTTTCAGCAAGAGATTTCTCACGGACGGACATGTTGAACAGCAAAAAATAAGTTTCAGGTGGACAAATGGGCTTCTGAACATGCTCAGCTTCTGTTTACAACAACTTGTAGTCATCCTCCAATAATATTTTTTTGCACAGGATGCTGAATTTATGGATCAGACCGATCCATTTGTTTGTGACTGCGAAAAAGAGTGGTTGCGTTAGATGTTATTGCCATGTTCAATCTGGGTTTTGTCTAAATTTGATGAACAATTAATCCTTGGGCTTTTGTACTGTTTGTAATCTTGAGTTACATGGTGTTGCCCTCGCACTCCCCTCCGCCTGCCACTACACTACCGCACCTACCACGGCTCATGCTCGTTCCCGTCCGAGGCCTCGCCGTCGTTCTCCGCCTTGGTTTGCTCGCTGTGCCCACCGCCGTCTGGCGTTGTCAACATGGTCAACAACCGAGAGGAATCAAGAGATAACTATGCGTGGAGAGGCTGACAGTAGGGACCCACAAAGGTCATTGCATTACGGAAGTAGGTGCCTCGTTATTACAAGCCAAAAAATACTTCCTCCTAATTGTTTGACAACTAGGTCCCACGCCATTGTCAATGTAGTCAATAAATGAGAAAATTACACAACGAGCGGATAACACCTGGGATGCAGCAGCTCGCCCAGTTGTTTTTTAGTTTTAGAGCCGGAGCTCAACTGCACGTTGTGCGGGGGCTATGGCCCGTCTAGCCCACGCTTACGCTTTTATTTAAGCACATGACGAGCCCAGTTGATATCTTTTTTCTTTCTGAAAATGGCTAGCCTGGTTCTTTTTTTTGGAGAATACCCAACCGAGGCCTACTTGCTTTTCTCAGCCCTACTGGGCTGCAAATTTTTCAAGGCAAGGAGGAATGTAAGTAGTAAGAAATGGGCTTCCCCAGAAAATGGGCTATAAGTTGTAAGAAATGGGCTGTAAATTTTTAAACCAAAGCCAACCGGCAATTAAATTAAAATATCGTTTTTTCTGGATTTCTCTACTCTTATAAAAAGCAGAGTCGGTGATGATGGTGTGCCTGCCATCCTACAATATAGGCCGTCCGATCTATATCTAACGAATAGGAAGGAAACTGTGACAATTTACCCGCACTCCTCTCCACATTTGCAGATACGACCTTCCCTCGTTCATCCTTTTCTCCCACAAGATAAACTACTCATACAAATGCATCTTCATGTTTCGCGCAACGCACTAGCATCTTGCTAGTAATATTTTAAATTTCATTCATTTTTTGTGGAGAATTTTTTTTAATTTTATTTTCATATAATTTTTTAGAAATTATTTTTAACGTGACTCGAAATTTCGTGATTTAAAGAGTTCAGACACCACCAAAATATGCAAAATTTCGTTGAATTTTTTTTGCAGTGCCCAGAATATATGGTTTGTAATGCTAATAAAAAGAATATGGGCTTCAAAATATCCTTAAGAATTAGCAAATGGGCTGTAAATTATTGAAAATAATGGCTAATGGGGTGTATGCTGTTTTCCACAGATTTGGAGGCTGACTTCTGGGCCTACTAGGTTGATGATGACGTTGTCCTAAAAAAATTTGACGCGTACGCAAGGCTTTGTCAACTAGTCAACATAGAGCAGTGACTGTTGGATGTCCATCCAACGGCTGCCGTGCTTCTTCAATCTCTTATCTTCCTGCTTCAGCCGCCCAAACCAGCACCGGCGGGACTGCCTGCTCCCTCCTCCCGTGGCCGGCTGTGCTGCCGCCAGGCCATCCCTCTACCCACCCGCACATCTTGTTACTTTCCGGTGACGTCAGCCTCACCCCGCAGCCGACTAGTCAGCACTCATACTCCCCTCAGCGTGGGCATCCACTGTCGCGTCTTCCCGGCTTCGCGTTGTCCCCTTCCTAGGCCTCGCCGTCATCCATCGCCCTAGTGCTCTCGGCGCGGCATGGTCAACGTGATCAACGAATGACATCCATCGGAAGTGGACTGTACATGGAGAGGCTGACGGCTGGGTCCACGGCCTCACACAAGGAAATGCCTCCTTATTACGCGCAAAATAATGATTCCTCCACCTGACAGCTGGGACCCACCGGAAGGGCCTCTGTATTTCACGAAAAAAACTATTCCGCCCACTGACAGCTCGGACCCACTAGCTATATCTTCGCACGCAAGGAAGTGCCTCCTTATTACGCACAAAAAAAATGAATACTCCCCCTGCTAGCTGGGACCCACCATAGTAGGAGGCTGACTTGTGGGCCTACTAAGTTGACACGGATGGAGGGTTTTGTCAACTTAGTCAACAAACGATTCTATCACCAGTGACCGTTGGATTGTTAACATCCAATGGTCGTCCTGCTTCTTCAACCTCTGATTTTCTTGCTCCAGCCGTCCAAACCACCGCGCGCTCTTTCCTCTCGTGGCCGGCTATGCTGCCGCGGAGGCCTCACCACCCCTACTACTCCCACCGCTGGCCAGGCCATCCCTCTACTCACCCACACCCCCTTTTATTCTACGGCAACGGCAGCCTCACACCGCAGCCGAACCAGTGAACCCTCGTACTCCTCTTCGCGTGGGCATCCACTGTCGCGTCTTCCCCGGCTCCGTGTCATCCCCTTCCTAGGCCTCGCCGTCGTCCACCGCCTTGGTGCTCTCGGCGCGGCGTGGTCAATGTGGTCCAGGAACGACTTCCATCGGAAGAGTACTGTACGTGGAGAGGCTGACACCTGGGTCCACGGCCGCAGCAAGGAAGTGCCTCCTTATTACACGCAAAATAATGATTCCTCCACCTGACAGCAGGGACCCATGATATGTCCATTTTGCATCATGCTTTTATATCGATATTTATTGCATTATGGGTTGTTATTACACATTATGTCACAATACTTATGCCTATTCTCTCTTATTTTACAAGGTTTACACGAAGAGGGAGAATGCCGGCAGCTGGAATTCTAGGTTGGAAAAGGAGCAAATATTAGAGACCTATTCTACACAACTCCAAAAGTCCTGAAACTCCACGGAAGTCAGTTTTGGATTTTATTAAAAATATTGGGAGAAGACCAGAGGGGGGCCACACCCTGTCCACGAGGGTGGGGGCGCACCCTACCCCCTGGGCGTGCCCCCCTACCTCGTGGGCCCCCTGGCAGGCCTCCGGTGCCCATCTTTGGCTATATGAAGTCTTTCGCCCTGGAAAAAATCAGAAGGAAGCTTTCGGGACGAAGCGCCGCCGTCTCAAGGTGGAACCTGGCGAACCAATCTAGGGGTCCGACGGAGCTGTTCTGCCGGGGAAACATCCCTCTAGAAGGGGGAAATCATCACCATCGTCATCACCATCGATCCTCTCATTGGGAGGGGGTCAATCTCCATCAACATCTTCACCAGCACCATCTCATCTCAAACCCTAGTTCATCTCTTGTATCCAATCTTTGTCCCAAAACCTCAGATTGGTACCTGTGGGTTGCTAGTAGTGTTGATTACTCCTTGTAGTTGATGCTAGTTGGTTTATTTGGTGGAAGATCATATGTTCAGATCCTTTATGCATATTAATACCCCTCTGATTACTTGCTACACGTTACAAATTACCTTATCACAAAACTATCTGTTACCGATAATTTCAATGCTTGCAGAGAATACCTTACTGAAAACCGCTTGTCATTTCCTTCTGCTCCTCGTTGGGTTCGACACTATTACTTATAGAAAGGACTATGATAGATCCCCTATACTTGTGGGTCATCAAGACTCTTTTCTGGCGCCGTTGCCGAGGAGTGAAGCGCCTTTGCTAGGTGGAATTTGGTAAGGAAAATTTTATAGTGTGCTGAAATTTACTGTCACTTATTACTATGGAAAGTAATCCTTTGAGGGGCTTGTTCGGGGTATCTTCACCCCGACCAATAGAGCAAAGAGTTGCTCCTCAACCTACTGAACCTACTGAAAATTTTTACTTTGAAATTCCTTTGGGTATGATAGAGAAACTGCTAGCTAATCCTTTTACAGGAGATGGAACATTGCATCCCGATTTGCACCTAATCTATGTGGATGAAGTTTGTGGATTATTTAAGCTTGCAGGTATGCCCGAGGATGTTATCAAGAAGAAGGTCTTCCCTTTATCTTCGAAGGGAAAGGCATTGACATGGTTTAGGCTATGCGATGATATTGGATCATGGAACTACAACCGATTGAAATTGGAATTTCATCAGAAGTTTTATCCTATGCATCTGGTTCATCGTGACCGTAATTATATATATAATTTTTGGCCTCGCGAAGGAGAAAGCATCGCTCAAGCTTGGGGGAGGCTTAAGTCAATGTTATATTCATGCCCCAATCATGAGCTCTCAAGAGAAATTATTATTCAAAAAAATTATGCTTGGCTTTCTCTCAAAAATCGCTCCATGCTCGATACTTCTTGTACTGGTTCTTTTATGATGAAGACTATTGAATTCAGATGGGATTTATTGGAAAGAATTAAACGCAACTCTGAATATTGGGAACTCGAGGAAGGTAAGGAGTCAGGTATAACACCTAAGTTTGATTGTGTTAAATCTTTTATGGATACCGATGTTTTCCGTGAATTTAGCACTAAATATGGACTTGACTCTGAGATAGTAGCTTCATTCTGTGAACCCTCTGCTACTCGTGTTGATCTCCCTATGGAGAAGTGGTTTAAATATCATCCTCCCATTGAAGTAAAGGTAGTTGAACCTATTAAAGTTGAAGAAAAGACTATCACTTATAATGTTGATCCTATTGTTCCTACCGCTTATATTGAGAAACCACCTTTCCCTGCTAGAATAAAGAATCATGCTAAAGCTTCAACTGTGGTTCGTAAGAGTAATACTAGAACACCTACACCCCCTGAGCAAATTAAAGTTGAACCTAGTATTGCTATGGTTAAAGATCTCTTGGTCGATAATATTGATGGGATGTTATTTACTTCTGTGATGAAGCTGCTAGAATTGCTAGACCCGATACTAAAAATAAACATAGACCTATTGTAGGCATGCCTATTATTTCTGTTAAAATAGGAGATCATTGCTATCATGGCTTATGTGATATGGGTGCGAGTGCAATACCTCATTCTTTATATGAAGAAATTATGCACGATATTGCCCCTGCTGAGTTAGAAGGTATTGATGTTACAATTAAGCTTGCCAATAGAGATACTATTTCACCAGTTGGGATTGTTAGAGAAGTTGAAGTATTGTGTGGGAAAGTTAAATATCCTACTGATTTTCTTGTTCTTGGTTCCCCACAAGATGACTTTTGTCCCATTATATTTGGCAGACCCTTCTTGAATACTGTTAATGCTAAGACAGATTGCAAAAAGGATGTTGTTACTATTGGTTTAGGGGATATGTCTCATGATTTTAATTTTGCTAAATTTCGTAGACAACCCCATGATAAATAATTGCCTAGTAAAGATGAAATTATTGGTCTTGCTTCTATTGCCGCACCTCCTAATGATCCTTTAGAACAATATTTGCTAGACCATGAAAATGATATGTTTATGAATGAAAGAAGGGAAATAGATGAAGTATTCTTCAAGCAGGGACCTATTTTGAAACACAATTTGCCTATTGAAATTCTAGGGGATCCTCCTCCACCCAAGGGTGATCCCGTGTTTGAGCTTAAACCATTACCTGATACTCTCAAATATGCTTATCTTGATGAAAAGAAGATATATCCTGTTATTATTAGTGCTAACCTTTCAGAGCAGGAAGAAGAGAAATTATTGAAAACTCTGAATAAGCACCGTGCTGCTATTGGATATGCTCTTGATGATCTTAAGGGCATTAGTCCCACTCTATGCCAGCACAAAATAAAATTGGAGAAGGAAGCTAAACCGGTTGTTGATCACCAACGAAGGTTAAATCCTAAGATGAAAGAAGTGGTAAGAAAAGAAATACTAAAGCTTCTGGAGGCAGGTATAATTCATCTTGTTGCTGATAGTAAGTGGGTAAGCCCTGTCCATTGTGTCCCTAAGAAGGGAGGTATTACTGTTGTTCATAATGATAAAGATGAATTGATTCCACAAAGAATTGTTACAGGTTATAGAATGGTAATTGATTTCCGCAAACTAAATAAATCTACTAAAAAGGATCATTACCCTTTACCTTTTATTGATCAAATGCTAGAAAGATTATCCAAACATACACATTTTTTCTTTCTAGACGGGTATTCTGGTTTCTCTCAAATACCTGTGTCAAAAGAGGATCAAGAAAAGACCACTTTTACTTTCCCTTTTGGTACCTTTGCTTATAGACGTATGCCTTTTGGTTTATGCAATGCACCTGCTACTTTTCAAAGATGTATGACTGCTATATTCTCTGACTTTCGTGAAAAGATTGTTGAGGTTTTCATGGATGATTTCTCCGTGTATGGAACTTCTTTTGATGATTGCTTAAGCAACCTTGATCGAGTTTTGCAGAGATGTGAAGAAACTAATCTTGTCTTGAATTGGGAGAAGTGCCACTTTATGGTTAATGAAGGTATTGTCTTGGGGCATAAAATTTCTGAAAGAGGTATTGAAGTTGATAAAGCTAAAGTTGATGCTATTAAAAAGATGTCGTGTCCTAAGGACATTAAAGGTATAAGAAGTATTCTTGGTCATGCCAATTTTTATAGGAGGTTCATTAAAGACTTCTCAAAAATTTCTAGGCTCTGACTAATCTCTTACAAAAAGATGTTCCTTTCGTCTTTGATGATGATTGTGTAGAAGCATTTGAAATACTTAAGAAAGCCTTGATTTCTGCACCTATTGTTCAGCCACCTGATTGGAATTTACCCTTTGAAATTATGTGTGATGCTAGTGATTATGCTGTAGGTGCTGTTCTAGGACAAAGAGTTGATAAGACATTAAATGTTATCCAATATGCTAGTAAAACTCTAGACAGTTCCTAGAGAAATTATGCTACTACTGAAAAAGAATTTTTAGCAGTTGTATTTGCTTGTGATAAGTTCAGACCATACATTGTTGATTCTAAAGTAACTGTTCACACTAATCATGCTGCTATTAAATATCTTATGGAAAAGAAAGATGCTAAACCTAGACTTATTAGATGGGTTCTCTTGCTACAAGAATTTGATTTGCATATTATTGATAGAAAGGGAGCTGAGAACCCCGTTGCAGACAACTTGTCAAGGTTAGAGAATATTCTTGATGACCCACTACCTATTGATGATAGCTTCCCTGATGAACAATTAGCTGTCATAAATGCTTCTCGTACTGCTCCATGGTATGCTGATACATTGTTGCTAAATTTTTACCACCTAGTTTCACATACTAGCAAAAGGAAAAGTTTTTCTGTGATTTAAGACATTACTTCTGGGATGACCCACACCTTTATAAAGAAGGAGTAGATGGTGTTATTTGACGTTGTGTACCTGAGCATGAACAGATACAGATCCTACGCAAGTGTCACTCCGAGGCTTATGGAGGACACCACGCTAGAGATAGAACTGCATATAAGGTATTGCAATCCGGTTTTTATTGGCCTACTCTCTTCAAAGATGCCCGTAAGTTTGTCTTGTCTTGTGATGAATGTCAAAGAATTGGTAATATTAGTAGACGTCAGTAAATTCCTATGAACTATTCACTTATTATTGAACCATTTGATGTTTGGGACTTTGATTATAGGGGACCGTTTCCTTCCTCTAATGGGTATACACATATTTTAGTTGTTGTTGATTACGTTACTAAGTGGGTAGAAGCTATTCCAACTAGTAGTGCTGCTCATAACACCTCTATTAAGATGCTTAAAGAAGTTATTTTTTCGAGGTTTGGAGTCCCTAGATATTTAATGACTGATGGCGGTTCACATTTTATTCATGGTGCTTTTCGTAAAATGCTTGCTAAGTATGATGTTAATCATAGAATTGCATCTCCATACCATCCACAATCTAGTGGTCAAGTAGAACTAAGTAATAGGGAGATTAAATTAATTTTGCAAAAGACTGTTAATAGATCTAGAAAGAATTGATCCAAGAAACTTGATGATGCATTATGGGCCTATAGAACTGCATATAAAAATCCTATGGGTATGTCTCCGTATAAAATAGTTTATGGAAAAGCATGTCACTGACCTCTCGAACTAGAACATAAGGCATATTGGGCCATTAAAGAGCTTGATTATGATTTCAAACTTGCCGGTGAGAAGAGACTATTTGACATTAGCTCACTTGATGAGTGGAGGACCCAGGCCTATGAGAATGCCAAACTGTTTAAAGAAAAAGTTAAAAGATGGCATGACAAAAGGATACAAAAGCGTGAGTTTAATGTAGGTGATTATGTTTTGCTATACAACTCTCGTTTAAGATTTTTTGCAGGAAAACTCCTCTCTAAATGGGAAGGTCCTTAAGTTATCGAGGAGGTCTATCGTTCCGGTGCCATAAAAATCAACAACTTCGAAGACACAAATCCAAAGGTGGTGAACGGTCAAAGAATCAAACATTATATCTGAGGTAATCCAATAAATGTTGAAACTAATGTTATTGAGATCGTAACCCCGGAGGAATATATAAGGGACACTTTCCAAAACGTTTCAGACTCCTAAAAGGAATATGTATGTGGTATGGTAAGTAAACCGACTCCAAAACAATTCTAATGGCAATTTTTCTCCGTTTTGGAATATTTAAGAAAATAGGAAAATAAGAAGTAGTCCAAAAGGGACACGAGGCATCCACGAGGGTGGAGGGCGCGCTCTACCCCCTGGGCGCGCCCCCATGCCTCGTGGGCACCTCGTGTGCCCTCCGGATTCCGTTTCCTTGCATGATACTTCTTTTGGTCAGTAAAAATTCATTATATAATCTCCCGAAGGTTTTGACCACCGTACCACGACACAATCCTCTGTTTTTGTTTAGAGCTGTCTCTGTTGCAGATTTAGAGCAAGATGTCGTCTCGAGACTCCGATGGAGAGAGCTATGTCTCACATCTCATTGCTGACCCAAAGACCTATGGGGACCTATCTCCTTATGGTCGAACTATAGATGATGAGGAGGATGCTCATTTGATGAGGATCAATTCAAGTTCGGAGGAGGAGGATGTTCCTCTACCTCAACCTGGGGATATGCACGTGAAGTTCAAGAAGTCTAGCCTCCCTAAGAGGGCTAACTGGTCTACTAACCGATCTATTCCTTCTAGTTTTCGGCAGAAAAGCAAAGGAGATTTGTGTGACAAGATCCTGAAGCTGGAGTCGGAGGTCGATGATTTAAAGGAGGAAATTGCTCTCCTCAACTACAATATGAAAAAGCTAAAGGCACAATTGTCACCACCACCACCGCCATCTTCATCACCACCAAAGGAGAACTGAGTATCGGGTATGGGCACTCCCCTTGGCAACTGCCAAGCTTGGGGGAGGTGCCCCGGTATCGTATCACCATCACACTCCTATCTTTACCATTTTTCTTAGTTCGATCCTTTTGGTAATATCTTGATCTAGTAGAATAAAGTTTAGTATGATATAGCTTGAGTTTTGTGTTGATCCTTATCTATGTAATAGAGTCTGTGAGCTATATATAACAAAGATTAGTTTTGATTCGAGGGCTTGATTATCTTGCTATGATCTTGAGGAAATAAAAGAAAGAATAAAAAGAATTAAAGAGATCATATTGATCTTATGGAGAGTAATGACTTCACGTATAAAAGAGTATGATGAATAAAAGTTGTTGAGAGTTGACAAACATAGTTTTGGTCATCGTTGCAATTAATAGGAAGTAATAAAGAAAGAGAGGTTTTCACATATCAATATACTATCTTGGACATCTTTTATGATTGTGAGCGCTCATTAAAATATGACATGCTAAAAAGTTGATGTTGGACAAGGAAGAAAACGTAATGGGTTATGTTTTCTTATATCCCAAATAAAGTATATTGTCATGGATCATCCAACATGTTGAGCTTGCCTTTCCCCCTCATGCTAGCCAAATTATCTGCACCAAGTAGAGATACTACTTGTGCGTCCGAATATCCTTAAACCCGATCTTGCCATGAGAGTCCACCATATCTACCTATGGATTGAGTAAGATCCTTCAAGTAAGTTGTCATTGTTGCATGCAATAAAAATTGCTCTTCAAATATGTATGATCTATTAGTGTGGAGAAAATAAGCTTTATACGATCTTGTGATATGGAAGCAATAAAAGCGACGGACTGCATAAATAAAAGTCCCTATCACAAGTGGCAATATAAAGTGACGTTCTTTCGCATTAAGATGTTGTGCATCCAACTATGAAAGCACATGACAACCTCTGCTTCCCTCTATGAAGGGCCTATCATTTATTCTTGTCTTATACCTTATACAAGAGTCATGGTGATCTTCACCTTTCCTTTTTACACTTTATCCTTTGTCAAGCACATTGTGTTGGAAAGATCCTGATATATATATATCCAATTGGATGTAAGTTATCATAAACTATTATTGTTGACATTACCCTTGAGGTAAAAGGTTGGGAGGCAACACTATAAGCCCCTATCTTTCTCTGTGTCCGATTAAAACTCCATACCCATAAGTATTGCATGAGTGTTAGCAATTGTGAAAGACTGAATGATACTTGAGTATGTGGACTTGCTGAAAAGCTCTTATATTGACTCTTTCTGATGTTATGATAAATTGCAATTGCTTCAATGACCGAGATCATAGTTTGTTAGTTTTCAATGAAGTTTGTGATTTGTACTTGACATTGTGAATAGATTGTTACTTTAGCATAAGAAATCATATGACAATATATATATATATATATATATATTTATATATATGTTGTTGTTATAAGAATGATCATGATGCCCTCATGTTCGTATTTTATTTTATCGACACCTCTATCTCTAAACATGTGGACATATTTTTCGTTATCGGCTTCCGCTTGGGGACAAGCGAGGTCTAAGCTTGGGGGAGTTGATACGTCCATTTTGCATCATGCTTTTATATCGATAGTTATTGCATTATGGGCTGTTATTACACATTATGTCACAATACTTATGCCTATTCTCTCTTATTTTACAAGGTTTACACGAAGAGGGAGAATGTCGGCAGCTGGAATTCTGGGCTGGAAAAGGAGCAAATATTAGAGACCTATTTTGCACAACTCCAAAAGTCCTGAAACTCCACGGAAGTCAGTTTTGGAATATATTAAAAATATTGGGTGAAGAAAGAACCAGAGGGTGGCCACACCCTGTCCACGAGGGTGGGGGCGCGCCCTAGCCCCTGGGCGTGCCCCCCTACCTGGTAAATCTATCCTTAAGCTCCTGGTGATAGACTTCTCCAATGCGTCCCATGGCGATGTGTGCGGCCATGCTCTTCCCTAAGCTCCAAGTTGGTGCTTCGAAAACCAATCTCATGGGTTCCGTAATTGGCACAAACGTTCTTCCTAGAATGATAACTTGAATCTTCCAGCTCTCCTCTTCTGGTAATGTAGCATTGTAGGTTCCGGTAACGCTTGGTATTCCTATGTTCAAGTACTTGGTGACTTCCTTCAAATGTCGTCCAAATGGCGTGTCTTCATCTGGTTGCATGAACTTGCTCCTTGCATTCGCCATTCCTAAAAGAGTAGAAAGTGGAGAGGGGTCAGAAATGAGAAGAGAGAAGTTTTCTAGGGCTTAAGCTTAGTGGTCGTGTCCTATAGTCAACGTGTGCTCTGATACCAACTTTGTAGCGACCAGACCTCAAATGGCATGTGCTGCTGTGCACCAGTGTCATCCCTGGATCAGTAATGCTGACACGCACAGTACAAATGGAGGATTTATAACAGAGTAGCAATCACACACTTATTACATCGAAAATCTCCAAAGAGATTAAGTATAATAAACATGGCTTAAGGCCATCTAATAACGATAACAGCGGAAGACTTGGAAGATAAGTGAGTCCATCAACTCCAGCGGCATCACTGAGTATAAGACCACGACCTAAGGCACCTTACTCGTCGTCTGAAAAGTCTGCAACATGAAACATTGCAGCCCGAAAACGGGTCAGCACATAGAATATGCTGGCAAAGTAACACATAGAGAGCAATGAACAATAATAATGCTATACTACATGCATATATGGCTGGTGGAAAAAGCTCTATGGTTACATTGTTTTTGCGAAAAGCCAATTTTTCCCTACTGCAAAGGAATAAATTTTATTTAACTATCATGGTGGTTGAAACATTGAGAAGGTACCTCCAACTCAATCCCAATTAAGTAACATCATTAACCCAACAAAATTAATTATAAGTATCACGGTGATGAGATTCAAATGATAATCCAGATACTAGATACTCAAGTTGTCCATAACCGGGGACACGGCTAATCATGATCAGTTTGTACACTCTGCAGAGGTTTGTGCACTTTTCCCCACAAGACTCGATCGCCTCCGCTTGATTCTCGCACTGCATGATGTTTGAGAAACGGATGACCGAGACACAGTCTTTCAGAAACAATCACTCTTTACTCTGGATGGACCGGTACACCTACTTTCCCCTACATCTGCTAGTCCACCTCTTCAAGAGATCCTGTAACCTACTCAGCTATGCTAGAGCCCATAATAGCTTGTGGCTGCACACGGAAGTTTCTAGCATGAATAATCTTATGATCCCCTTGAGCCTGGGTGGCGGACCTTATACAAACAGACAACACTGGGTTCTCCAGGTGTCTCAATCCACCCAGATGTGAGTTTTAGTTGCCACCTTAAGTTGAACCATTAATTAACATCTCACATCTGTCATGGATATCACTCAAACCCAATCCACGTCTACGAGCATAGCATGGCAATATAATAGCAACGTAGAAGTAACTCCCAAGGGTTTGATAAGTAAAACAGGAAATAGGTACTACCTCAACTACTTCCCAATACCCACAGTTTAATAGATCCTAATCATGCAATGTGTTTGGGGAAAAAGATCTAATGCAATAAAACTGGGTATGAACGGGGTATGATCAAAGTGTTACTTGCCTTGCTGATGATCCGCAAAACCTAGCGAGTCGAAGTAACAAGCGGCACACTCCGGGTACTCTATCGCAAACAAACAAGCATACAATCAGTACTCAACTAATGCACAGGTAAAACTCGAATAAAATATCCAACCAGAAAGTTCAACTTAAGAACTCCGGTTTGCAAAAAGAATCAACTCGAAAGAAGCAACGAAAGTCAAACGGCGAAAGAAAGAAACTTCGTTTGCTAATCTGGATCTAGGTCAAATTTTACTGTAGCATAAACTTGTTTGAGTGGGTTAAACGGAAAGAGAATTTCGAGACGAAACTCTAGGCGCTTGAATCGCCTGATTCCGATAAACAAGCGAAAAGTTAAACAGATTCGAAAATTCGATCAGAAATCGAATCCGAGAAAATAACGAGAAAATCCGACGAAAAAGAAAAACGGACGAACGGTTAAATAACGGACGTTCGTTAACAGAGAAAAACCGACGAACGCGTTCGTTAAAACGAACGGTTCGGTGAACGCTCGTGAAATAAGAAAACCGAAAAAAAACCGATCTAGGGTTTTTTAAAAACAAAAGGTTTTTTTTACAGAAAACCGGTCAACACGAGACGACCGGCGGCAGTACCTCGGCGGCGGCTCGGCGAGGGGCTCCGGCGGGCGGGGCTCGGGCGGTGAGGGGTGCGGGGCTC